>NW_026943955.1:0-29730 GCF_035594765.1 Anolis carolinensis
ACAGCCACCCAAAAACGCATGAGTGAAAGCCTCCCCCCCCCCCAACCGCACGCACGTGATGGAAGGAAAACACTGCACAACCATCCGTAGTGAGGCCCAGCCACGGAGTCAGACTGCGGCTCGGACACACATTAGAGAATGGATGCAGTTAGGCCCCACTTTTAGCTCAGCTTGCCCTTATTATTATTATTATTATTATTCCCTGCTGTATCTTCCCAAGGGAGACTCAAAGCGGCTTGACATAAAAGCATTAGTACAGGGGTCCCCAAACTAAGGCCCGGGGGCCGAATGTGGCCCTCCAAGGTCATTTAACTGGCCCCCACCCTCAGTTTTATAATATAATATTTTTGTATTAGTTTTAATAATATAATATATTGTATATACATGTAATATTGATAATAATATTATGTTATACAATATAATACTAATAATAATACCATATAATAATATTAATTATATGTTATATATTACAGAGCATATATCAGTATAGTGGTATAGTTCAATATAGAATTATATAATGCTAATATTGTGCTATACTAATAATATAATGTATTTATATAGTAATTTGTTACCAGTATTGTACTATACTAATATAATATTGTATGTAAATTTAATTTGTATGCCGCTCTGAGTCCCCTTCAGGGTGAGAAGGGCGGCATATAAATGTAGCAAATAAATAAATAATAAATAAATAAATATTGTATGTACATATAGCTGCTCTGAGTCCCCTTCGGGGTGAGAAGGGTGGGATATAAATGTAGTAAATAAATGCAGTAAATAAATAAATAATTTTATACTTAGGCTCTGCCAAAGTCTGAAATGAGTTGAAGTTACACAACAGCAACAATCCTAATTAACTTGACTATCTTATTGGCCAGTAGCAGGCCCACACTTTCCATTGAAATCCTGATAGGTTTATGTTGGTTACAATTGTTTTCATTTTTAAATATTGTATTGTTCTTTCTTTGCTGTTGTTGTTTCACTACAAATAAGACATGTGCAGTGCGCATTGGAATTTGTTTGTATTTTTTCCAAATGATAATTCGGCCCCACAACAGTCTGAAGGATTGTGGACCGGCCCTCTGCTTCAAAAGTTTGAGGACCCCTGCTAGACAATGGGGCTTTCATGTTATTGACCCTGATCTCAATCCCTCCTTATCTTCTTCATGTTACAAGTATAAGCTCAAAATCGTATGGGAACCGGTTCTGACTTGATGTATTGTTATTATTTGAAAGTAACTTCTTTTCTCTGGAACATCTTTTTTCCCAAACATCAGCATTTTCTCTCCTGCACAGGCCTTCCTTAAATATAGGCCTTTTCCAACTTAGGTCGATCAAAACATATGGGACTTGTAGTCATTACAAGTATCTTTGAAAATTCTCTTTTTTAAACCCACGTCCCTCTCATTATGACGACCGAAACGGCCCAGTTTATGCTTGTGGAATACGTGATCCATTGTGGGGCCGGGCTGTGGCGCAGGCTGGTGAGCAGCTGCTGCAATAAATCACTCTGACCATGAGGTCATGAGTTCGAGGCCAGCCCGTGGCGGGGTGAGCACCCGTCAATTAAAAATAAAATATAGCCCCTGCTCGTTGCTGACCTAGCAACCCGAAAGATAGTTGCATCTATCAAGTAGGAAATAAGGTACCACTTATAAAAGTGGGGAGGCAAGTTTAACTAATTTACAACGTGGGAGTGAGGAGGTGCCTTTGCTTCAAAAGTTTGAGGACCCCTGCACTAGAGAATGGATGCAGTTAGGCCCCACTTTTAGCTCAGCTTGCCCTTATTATTATTATTATTATTATTCCCTGCTGTATCTTCCCAAGGGAGACTCAAAGCGGCTTGACATAAAAGCATTAGTCTATAATTAAAAATATACAAATATATAAACATTTAAAGCGAATAAAACACGAACAGCACAAAAGATTCACAGTTGATTTTCATCAAAAACATTCCAAGTTAAACACCACAGCACCCCCTGACTTGATCTCTGGGCGGGGGTGGGAGAGAGGGGGGAAGGCGCATGCGCGATGGGCCCGGAGGGCAGAGCAGGCCGCAGAGGCCCCGGGAGAGGCAGGAAAGAGGGAGGCCTGTGGGCAGAGGCAGGGCCAGGCGGAGGGGGAGGGTGAAGGCCGGAGAGGGGGGGGGGAGGGAGGGGGGCAAACTCGGGGACCACACAGCCCCACACTCACCCCTCCTCCGCTCTCTTCTTCCTTTGTCTCCCGCACTCGCTCGCTCTCTCCTCCTCCTCCTCCGGAAGTGCGCTCACCCGCCCAAACTCGTCCTCAGCCTCTCTAGGAAGAGGCTTCCCTTCCTCGGTGGACTTCCGCCCGGGCCCAACATGGCAGACGTCGGCAGGATGCCCACAGAGGGGCGGGGCTTCGCGGCACTTGAACGGAGCCCGACACAGACAGGCAGAGACGCACCTCCTTTCTTTTCCTCCAATGGGAACCCGCCTTCCTCTCTGACGTCATCGGTCTCCGGGCAGACTCTCCCCCGGCCCTTTTTGTTCCCCGTTCGGCCGTTAACGGTCATTCTAGGGACCCGCCAATAGGAATCGGGCTCCTGCCGCAGCGTCACCCGTCTCCGGGCAGACCCTCTGGGGCTGCTGCTGCTGCTGCCCAGTCCGGGACGGTGAAGAGGCCGAACTCAGGCCCGCAGGCTCTCTCTCTCTCTCTCTCTCTCTCCCGGTGAGATTTAGAATTAGAATTGTTTTGAATATGGAATATTACAGGTCTGCTATATAATTATTTTATTATTATTATTATTAAACTTTATTTGTACCCCGCTAGCATCTCCCGAAGGACTGACAAAGGCCAAGGCCTCAACACACAATATAACAATACAAAACAAAAGGCAAATTAAAAGGAATTAAAACAGTGTAAACCAATAAATAAGGGGGAGGGTTCAGGCCGGAGAGGGGGGGGAGGGAGGGGGGGAGGGAGGGGGCAAACTCGGGGACCACACTCACCCCCTCCCCCTCCTTGGTCTCGCTCGCTCTCTCCTCCTCCTCCCCAAGTGCGCTCACCCGCCCTCTCGCGTCCTCAGCCTCTCTAGGAAGAGGCCTCCCTTCCTCGGTGGACTCCCGCCCGGACCTAACATGGCAGCCGCGGGCAGGATGCCCACAGAGGGGCGGGGCTTCGCGGCACTTGAACGGAGCCCGACACAGACAGGCAGAGACGCACCTCCTTTCTTTTCCTCCAATGGGAACCCGCCTTCCTCTCTGACGTCATCGGTCTCCGGGCAGACTCTCCCCCGGCCCTTTTTGTTCCCCGGCCGTTAACGGTCATTCTAGGGACCCGCCAATAGGAATCGGGCTCCTGCCGCAGCGTCACCCGTCTCCGGGCAGACCCTCTGGGGCTGCTGCTGCTGCTGCCCAGTCCGGGACGGTGAAGAGGCCGAACTCAGGCCCGCAGGCTCTCTCTCTCTCTCTCTCTCTTCCGGTGAGTCTCGTCCCCAGGCCTCCTCCCGAGGGCCCACGGCTCTCCCCCGCCGGAGTCTTGGTCGCCCTTTGCCCAGGAGAAGGCGTTTCCATCCCACAGAAAGGGAATAGGAGGGCCGGGGGGGCGAGGCCCTGGTCAGGCCCTCAGGACGGTGTCCGGTGTCCGTGTGAGAAGAAGGGCCTCAGGACTGCTGCTGAGAGGGAGGGGCGGGGAAATGAGGGGGAGAAAGAAGAGGCGCCTCAGGAAGAGCCGGCATTGGCCACACATGATCAGATGGCATTGGGAATTAAAAGTTAAAAGAGGGGATTTTAAAACAAAGGGATTCCCACGATGGAGGGAGAGAAATTATTGGAAGAGGATTAAGAAAGGAGGATGGGAAATGACCCCCACAAGAGGGAATGAAGTTTTGGTCAGAGGAGGCTCAGGGGGAGGGAGGGGGGCGTGGTGCCATGGGGGACACACACACACACACATATATATATATATGACTGAACATAACTGGATGCAAAAATGTAGAATTGTTTTGAATATGGAATATTACAGGTCTGCTATATAATTATTTTATTATTATTATTATTATTAAACTTTATTTGTACCCCCGCTAGCATTGAAGGGGAAACTGGTCCCTCAAAAACCCAACGGGATCTTGCCAGCTGTAGATAAAATCACACCTAAGCCAAAATAGGTCAGAAGCAAAGTTTTCACAGTTTATTTCTACTGATCAGAAGAAGACGGACAGTGTGGCATAGCAAAGCAATGCTCTCAGAAAACACTGCCGCCCCCTTTGGCAATTAAAGGGGCTTTTTATAGCCTCACGATTACATCAATTACATCAGCCAACTTCTCATTGGATACATCTTCCTGTACATGCAGGACTTGATTGGATGATATAGCTTTTCACGAGGTGTCCACGCGTGCAAGCATAGCTACTTCCTATTACAAATATGGTATTATTATTTCATAACTTTCCTGTTTTCCACTTTTCTCTTCTTGGAAACTACCTAATCTTCTTGCCAGGGAGTTTACTGGAAACATCTGGTCCTTGTTTCCTGTTTTCCCGGTCCTACTCTCAAATGGAAACCAGATGGCCTGTTTCGTAATAAACACATATTTCTCTCGCCTCCTCCTTTTCTCTTTGGCAGTTTATCCTACGACCCCCCCTTCAGCATCTCCCGAAGGACTCGATGCGGCTTACAAAGGCCAAGGCCTCAACACACAATATAACAATACAAAACAAAAGGCAAATTAAAAGGAATTAAAACAGTGTAAACCACAAGCAATAACAATACGCTAAAACACAATAAAACAATATAACAAAATATTTTTAAAAAGAACAATATCAATGTCTTCTGTGTCACCGAGGAAGAGGAAGGAGGGGGAAGAGAAGCCTTGTCTTTGTGAAAGCGATTCCATCCATCTCTTATTTATTTATTTATTTATTTATTTATTTACAGCGTTTATATTCCGCCCTTCTTTCTCACCCCGAAGGGGACTCAGGGCGGATCACATTACACATATTAGGCAAACATTCAATGCCTTTTAACATAGCTCCGAGCGGGCCTCGAACTTATGACCTCCTGGTCAGTGATTCATCGCAGTTAATTGCACTGGCTTGCTCTCCCGTCTGCGCCACAGCCTCGGGCTCTTCTCTCTTCAGCCCAAACCCTAGTATTAGACACATGGTCTCAAGCAGGGCTCCCCAAACTACGGCCCGGGGGCCACGTGCTGCCCATTGAGGCCATTGATCCAGCCCCCACGGTTGGGAACCCCTGGGCAAAAATAATAAAATTGCAACAGCACAGTCGAAGGAACAATGAACACAAGTGCAGGTCAAGAGTCTAATTAATGCAGACAAGTCGAGTACTGCGGATCTACATCAGGAGCAAGAAGAAACTATGGCCAAGGTTATAGTTCAATGGTCACATGCCAGGGGTTCATTCAGCAGAGTTGATCAAATAACAACCAAGAAATCAAGAGTACAAACTGAATTCAGAGTCCAGAAAGTCAAGAACACAAACAAAGTCCAAAGTGTTGTTGAAGGCTTTCATGGCCGGGATCACAGGGTTGTTGTATGTCTTTCGTGAAACATGAAAGGCACTGCAGACTAATTCAACCAGAGAAATCAGCCATAGCAGAGCACTTGATGAACCAGCCTGGACACAGTATATTATTTGAGAACGCAGAAATGCTGGACCACTCCAACAACTATCATGTCAGACTGCACAGAGAAGCCATTGAAATCCACAAGCATGTGGACAACTTCAACAGAAAGGAAGAAACCATGAAAATGAACAAAATCTGGCTACCAGTATTAAAAAACTCTAAAATCAAAACAGTAGATGGGAATCAACACTCTGAGGGCAGAGCACAGCTAATGACTGAACAAAGGATGCCTCCCAGGCAAGAGACAAAACCTTTCCAATGCTAATTAGGGTGATTAACTGAAACATTAATGCTGCCTTCCCAGTGACAAAGGACTCTTGCCACACCCTGGACTCTCTACAGATATATATTCTTTCCTTTCCTTGCCTAGTTTATCCTTACCTCACAACCTCTGAGGATGCCTGCCATAGATGTGGGAGAAACGTCAGGAAAGAATACTTCTGGAACATGGCCACACAGCCCGAAAGACATACAACAACCCCAAAGTCATAAACGAAACCAGGAAGTCAGTCCAGAATTTAGAATCAAAGATTCAGGATACAACAAAGTCCAGAAAAGGGTTAAAGGTACAGGGCTGGAGCCCAAAATTTTAACCAAGGGGCAGTAATAATAATAACGATTTATATTCTGCCCTATCCCCCCAAAGGGACTCAAGACGGATCACAGTGCATACAGTACACATGCATGGGAAACAATCAATGCCATTGAATGCAGAAGAGCCAAGACATAAGGCAGGAGTATGAAGATATGACGTTATCTGCTACCAAAGAGCTTTTTTTTTTTTTCAGAACCTTTTATCCAGAGATCTCAGCTGCTGCTCATTTCAGCAAACCTTCACAAATCATAGGGTTGTTGTATGTCTTTCGGGCTGTGTGGCCATGTTCCAGAAGCATTCTCTCCTGACATTTCGCCCACATTTCATCACATTTCACAAATCATCCTAGAAGCCTGCGATGGGTCTCCTTGGGGAGGAGGTTAGGTGAACCCCTTCCAAGCTTGCTGCAATCCTGAGAAAAGAGCCCCTTTGAGTGACACCTGCTCCCAGTAGCCGTCAACCAAGGCCACACAGACTGCAGTTCTGGGGGAGAGAGAGCAAGGTGCTGGCCTTCCTCTTTCCTTCCAATGCTTTTTAGAGACAGCGCGGAAACTCAAAGGCCCGTCTCCTCTAGCGGAGCATGAGTTCTGTGATGTCTAATGTATGCTGAACTTTGTCTAAAGCTCTTACCACATTCCGTACATTTATGTGGCTTCTCCCCTGTGTGCTTCCATTGATGGGTACGCAAATGAGAACTCTGACTGAAGCTTTTTCCGCATTCTATGCATTTAAATGGCTTCTCCCCTGTGTGGGTCCTTTGATGGGAACGTAGATTGCAACTCTGACTGAAGCTCTTTCCACATTCCATGCATTTATATGGCTTCTCCCCTGTGTGGGTCCTTTGATGTAAACGTAGATTTCCACTCTGATTGAAGCTTTCTCCACATTCTATGCATTTATGTGGCTTCTCCCCTGTGTGCTTCCTTTGATGTAAACGTAGATTTCCACTCTGACTGAAGCTTTCTCCACATTCCATGCATTTATGTGGCTTCTCCCCTGTGTGGGTCCGTTCATGTACAGTAAGAGAACTTTTCCTATCAAATTGTTTCCCACATTCCATACACTGATGTAACTTCTCCCCTGTGTGTGATCTAGGATAGGGAGGTACAGGATTTGCCATTCTTTTATATTTATAATTCAAATATTACGCCAGGGGTTCACAGACATAACCTCCTGAATAGCACAATCTTTGTATTGCTGTAGCCTTCTGCTCGCTTTCCCAAGCCTCTCTTTTTTCAGCACAATCTTATTTCCTCCTCTTAACTGCATAGGTTTGTAACTTGAAATATATTTTTCTACTACTTATTTTTTCTTGTCATTGCTGTGTATCTTGAAGTCACTTTAGACTTAGAGCACTCCTCGGGCAAAGCTCTCACGCCGTGTTCTTCGCAGAACTCTTTCAGAAGTTACCTGCAGACAAATGAGGGGAAAGTCTCTTCAGGAGTTGAACAGAGAAAGATCTCATGGAACTTGAAGAACAAGACTCATGTTGTAGCAAACCCAGGGGAAGAGGGAAGGTGCCCATTGCCTGGTGACAAATACTTGTAACAGTTGTCCAACAATGAACAATCCCTCCTTAGGGACAAAGGGGACGGTGCCCAAAGATTCTCTGCACAAAATAAAATCCAACCCTACCGATTAAAATCCAACAATGCAGCAAAGCTGAAGGCATAACAGGCTGTGAACTGTGAACATTTATTTTTGGCGTCTTTTGCACAATTAAATTATTCTCAATGTCTTGTAGAGATATGTGGTCACTCTTATATAAATTAATGGAATAATGTTTTAAAGCCTGTTGAATATTGATATCATCCATTAATATTTTATCCTCATGTTGTATCTTAACAGTAAGTCCCCTTCAGGGTAGAGAAAGGCGGGTAGAAATGTCATAAATAAATAAATACATAAATAAAGAATTGACAATTACATTTTTTGGCCTTTCTTTCCTCAACGTATATGCTAACCATTTCCCTAGTTTGTTAGGTGATTCAAAGTAATTTTTTTTGCATTCTTTATTTTAGTTTCCAATTCATTAACTAGTAAAACGATAATTGCTTTTGTAGGAGTTTTATCTGAGTTAGAATGTTTGAATTCAAAGGATTTTTCTTTAACTCCTCTTCTTTTTTTAATATCATCTGAAATTACCTGAAAATGTTTCTGTGTATTCTTTCTCATTTCAGTATTGCATTTTATAAAGTATCCTCTAATATAAACTATACTGGCATCCCATACTGTTTGAATATCTGTAACTTGATTTAAATTAAGTTCCAAATATTCTCTCAGTTTTTCTTTCAAATTCTCAATTACGTCCTCCTTTTGCAGTCGTGATTCATTCAGCTGCCATCTAAGTGTTTTTACTTTCTTTTTAATTACTAAAGTCACTGGATTATGATCTGAGATAGTTTTGGGTAGGATTTCTGTCTTTTGAACATAGGTTGTGAGTTTGGCAGATATCCATATCTTATCCATTCTAGAGAAAGCCTTTTGTCTTTCTGAAAAATGTGTACCGTAAATACTCGAGTAAAAGCCGAGGCACCTAATTTAACACAAAAAACTGGGAAAAACTATTGACTCGAGTATAAGACGGGGGTGGGAGATGCAGCAGGTACTGGTACATTTCAAAATAAAAATAGATAACAATAAAATTAGATTGAGGCATCAGTAGGTTAAATGTTTTTGAATATTTACATACAACTTTAAGACTGTCCAACTCTGATTAAATTATTATTCTAACCTTCTTCAATGTGAATGTGCTTACATATCCTTCCAATAATCACCATAGTTTAACTATTTTAACTATACATTTTGTATTTTAAATGTATTTTAACTATACATTTTGGGGGAAATGCAGTGTGTATATGAATAAAGAAAAGTGGGAAAGACAAGCGCCGAGGAGAGGAAGGCACGCACTGCGGCGAGAGAGGAGAGGAAGGCGTGCGCTGCATGGGAAAGGAGGAGAGGCTTACACTTGAGTATATACAGTATATTCTTTGCATCTCCTCCCCGAGAGTTTGTCTTTCTTTGGTGAAATCACTCCATTCCAATCTCCCAAAAGGCACCCATTTTCATAATGGAGGTCTGATAACTTTGTTGCTGTGAGTTTTCCAGGCTGTATGGCCATGTTCCAGGTTGTGAGGTCTGTTGGAAACTAGGCACGTGGGGTTTATATATCGGTGTAATGTCAAGGGTGGGAGAAAGAACTCTTGTCTGCCTGAGGCAAGTGTGAATGTTGCAGCTGGCCACCTTGATTGACACTGAATTTCATTTTCAAAGCCTGCCTGCTTTCTGCCTGGGGGAATCCTTTGTTAGCTGGCCCGGATTGTTTCATGCCTGTAATTCTCATTATTGGAGTGTTGATTTTTATTTACTGTCCTGATTTTAGAGTCTTTTTTGATACTGGTAGCCAGATTGTGTTCAATTTCATGGTTTTCTCCTTTCTGTTGAAATTGTCTACAAGCTTGTGGATTTCAATGACTGCTCTGTGTAGTCTGACATGGTAGTTGTCAGAGTAATCCAACATTTCTGTGTTCTCAAATAATATACTATGTTGGTTCATCAAATACTCGGCTACCCCTTGGCAACATCTTTGTAGATGGCTGATTCTCCCACACCAGAAGAGACTTGGGCTCTCATCTGGCTCGTCATACCTCATAGAGCTTGTTGAGTTTAGGATCACAGTGCTCGAACCGGTTTGTAAACAGAGATGCCGACTATTTGCAGAGCCGCACCTTCGTTTACAAACCGACTCGAGCACTGAGATCAGCGGAGGAGGCCGTGCTCTCGGTCCCACTCCCAACTCAAGCACGGCTGGTGGGAACGAGAGAGGGGGCCTTCTCCGTGCTCCTCCCCTCCTCTGGAAATCCCTCCCAAAAGAACTAAAAACTGCCCCCTCCCTCCTTGCCTTCAAACAGGTTCTAAAAATACATCTATGCACTCTGACCTACTGAGAGGAGGAAGACTAATACGACTCGATATGTATCATCGTCTAGATATATTAAATCCTGTCTAGATACTGGAATTGATCTCAGCCTGTTAGTTGTTGGGCACCATCTGACCACTTAATAAGGTCTGAGTTGTTTGAAGTGTTTATTCTGTGTACATTTACACTATGTGACTATATCGGCTAGGCTTGTCAAGTTTTATTTTTGAGGAGAGTCCTCCAAGCTCTGTCAGTCATCCAGATTTTACTGCAGGCATGTTTCAATATCCAAAAAGATGTCCCATTGGTGAGGAAGAGGAGGGGGAAAGGCTTCCTTTCTGCTGCTCTGGAGACTAAGGGACAACGGAGACAGGAGATCAAACGGCAGGAAAAGGGATTTCCCCTAAACACAAGGAAGGACTTCCTGAGGGTAAGAAGAAGAGCTGTTCAGCAGGGGAACTCTCTGCCTCAGAGTCTGGAGGGAGCTCCTTCTTTGGAGGATTGAGTCAGAGGCTGGACGGCCATCTGTAGGGAGGGCTTGGGTTGTGTTTCCCTGCCTGGCAGAAGGGGGTGGGGCTGGGTGGCCCTTGGGGTCTCTCCCAACCCTCTGACTTCGGGGATTCCTCGTGTCTCAGTCCTAGACCATAGCTGGCACCTCCCCCTCCCCCTCCTCTTCCTCAAGGACTTGGGAGACGTATTTGTCTTGGAATACAGCTCTCAGTTCCCTCCAACCCTCATGCCAGGACTTTTTGTAGGGTTTATGGGAGTTGTAGTCCAAGAGAGCCTTTCCCTTCAGGGAGAGAGGGCAGGTTAGAAATAAAATAGTTATTCTCATTATTCCCTCCACGCTCTGGAGCAGGGACTCCCAAACTCTATTCATCTGGGATTTCTTGGACTTCAACACCCAGAAGCCTCAGCTGCCTTGGCCCAAGATCAGGGATTCTGGGACATGGAGTCCCCAGGAGGTGGAAGGGCAGGGCTTGGGAACGAAGGCTCCTGAGAAGGGACCAGGCTTCCACGGCTGAACAGCTCTTACCGATAGGAAATGATTTCTAATGTTTAGGTGGAAGCTTCTTTCCCACAATGTGAATCAATGGCTTTGTATTTCAGTCTCCAGAGAAGCAGGAAATACTTGCCATTTTCTCCTCAGTGGGACTTCCTTCTACATATTGGCTCTCCTGTCCCCTCAGCCTTTCCTTCCCTCAAGCCCGCCTCACCTTCCTGCACCTGCTGGTCCTCCTCCTCCTCCTCCGCTCCGGGCTGGAGCTTCTTCTGCAGAGGGTCCGCCACTCCCTCCCTGGGGCCTCTCTCCTCCTCTGCACGACGGCCTTCTCTGCCCAGGGAAGCGTCCGGGTTATGGGTCTGGGGCCATTTCCAAAAAGGGGAAAAGTAGTCAAAAAGGGGGAAGCAGCAACAACAGCAGTTCAGCAGATCAGGAGCTCCTAGGGCCAGCAGTGGAGCGATGATGCTTCCGCAATTCAGGCAGCAGAGTCAAGCTTGAAAAGTTACACAGGACTTTATTCAAAAAGCTACCATACATAACCAGATAGGAAAATTAGCAGATATCTTGTCTCTCTCCATGCTCACAGGAGAAGAATGTGGAGGATTCAGGGACTTGCCATGTGCTGAGAAAAAGCAGTGTGTCCTTGTGATGTGTCAGTCTAACAAGGAAGAGGAAAGGAGGGGAGAAAGGCAGGCAGGCAGGGAGGCCAATGGGCGGGGGAGGGGCTTTCCCTGCCAATTCACCCACCTGCCTTTGCAAGCCCTTGGTGAGGACTACAGCCTCAGATAAATAAATAAGAGAAAAGGCACTGGCTTCAATCAAAGCCTTTCTTAGCCCTGCAAGGGGTCGTGGGCCCCACATTGCGGCTGCTTGTGTTGGGGTTGCTTCAGGCTCTTATTATTAGAGGCAGTAATTATTAATGTTTCGTAGGTCAGTTTCACACAGGAACAAGACACGTGACACACATCGGATCCTAAGCACCAACTGGGCAGTGGACTGTAAAGGAAGGAAGGAAGGAAGGAAGGAAGGAAGGAAGGAAGGAAGGAAGGAAGGAAGGAAGGAAGGAAGGAAGGAAGGAAGGAAGGAAAGGAGGGAGGGGAGAAGGGAAGCCTCCCTCCCAGTGCAGCTGGCCTCCCTAAAGTACGGTTTTGAAGGAAACAGCGCATTTGAAAACAAAGCGTGTGACCAGCCACATCCAAATGCCCTGATGCTCCTTGACACACACACACATCTATGTACCCACCTACTTACCTATCAACCTATATGTTTGTATTTATTTATTTATTCTTTTATTTATTGCGAGAGAAAGGAATGCTGGGATGTGCTCGCTGTAACCCGCAATGTCCTGGGAGGGAGTGACTTGGCGGCCCCTCAGCACTGGGAACGAGAGCTTTTTTATGGAGGCCGGAGGGAGGCTGTCTGTATGAGTGGGCACCCGTGCTGCATAAACACGTACAAATTTTCCCTTTTATTATCTGTATAGAAAGACTGTAGTTATTTTCTCACCGCTCTGGGTGCCACTGCACCTGAGCCAGCTCAGCAGCCAAGTGACTGATTTCCTTCAGAGTCTGGCAGTTATTCCTATTGGTAGTAAAAAATACTGAAAATGCCGTGAGGAGAGGAAGGCAGTTAGAGAAAGAGAGGAGGAGGATTTTGCAAAAGCAGGGATGCTCCCCTGAGGAAAGGCAGGAGGGCGTGGGGATATTTCATGCCTCACACGCATATAAAGCCCTCGTGTAAAATCTAAACCAGAAACAGTTCCCTCACATTTGGTTCACACGGGTTCCCTCTGGCGGGGCAGAAGCGGGGGGGAGGGAGAAGGCGCATGCGCAGAGGGGCCGCCACGGGCACGGAGGGCCGAGCAGGCCGCGGGGCTTCCGGGAGAAGCGGCACCAGGCCTGCGAGCAGAGGCCGGGCCCAGGCGGAGGAGGAGGAAGGAAGGAGAGCCCTCGGTGACGAAGCCCCGAATCCCGAGCCGGGGAGGGAGGGAGGGAGGAAAGTGGGGGGAAGCAGGGCCCGACACACACGCACACTCTCACCTCTTCCGCCTCCTCTTCTCCCTCCTCCTCCGGAAGTGAGCTCACAGGGAAAGGCGTCGCCCGGTCCCTTCCTTTTGAGCTTCCCCACCCTCTCTAGGAAACGGAGGGCTCTTCTCTCTGGCTTCCGCCCGGACCAAACATGGCGGACGCGGGCAAAGATGCCCATAGAGAGGCGGGGCTTCGCGGCAGTTGAACGGCACTGGAGCCCCAGAGAGAGAGAGAGAGAGAGAGAGAGAGAGAGAGAGAGAGCCCCCTCCTCCTTGTACCAAACGCCCAGCATCCACCAATGGGAATTGGCCTTCACCTCGGCGTCATCGGTCTCCGGGCAGAATCTCCCCGGCCCTTTTCTTCTCCAGTTCTGTCCTGTCAGTGTGGGATGCGGTGAGGGAAAGGCTCTTGGGCCTGGCTCCCCGCAACAAGGCCGAGGCTCGAGACTTGGAGGTAAATCCAGGATGGCGAAGGCGCCCGGCCTGGGTGTTTCCGAGAAGGGAGGGCCGTGTCCGTGGGGCGGAGGGTGGCCGGAGCCTCCCAACGGACAACAACGGCCGCTTTTTCCTCAGGCAAAGGGCACACAAAATGGCCGACGCCAACCAGGAAGGGTTTCCCTGAACCCATAAGAAGGGGCCTAAAAGGAGCCGCCTTCCTGGTGAGATTATGTATTTATTGCCAATTTTTCTATCCCGCCTTCCTTTCTCCGCCCCGGAGGGGACTCAAGGCGGCTTCACATACAGGCAGCCACCCGAGGCCTTAATAACAATACTAATTTAAAGCAGACATTTAAAATAAAAATAATAAAATACAGTTAAACAACTGAGGACATTTAAAAACCATACAGTTTATTTACAGTAGAGTCTCACTTATCCAAGCTAAACGGGCCGGCAGATGCTTGGATAAGCGAGGCTTGAATAAGTGAGACTCTACTGTATTTATTTATTTACAGTATTTATATTCCGCCCTTCTTTCTCACCCCGAAGGGGACTCAGGGTGGATCACATTATGTACATATAGAGCAAACATTCAATGCCCATAAACACATCAAACAGAGACAGACAGACAGACGCAGAGGCAATTTAACCTCCCCCTGATGAGATGTTCGATTCTGGCCACAGGGGGGAGCAGCTGCTTCATCATCCACTCTGATGGCACTTCCTCATTCCAACCTCGTAAATTAGTTAAACTTGCCTCCCCACTTGGTTAAACTTGCCTCCCCACCTCATGGTCAGAGTGATTTATTGCAACAGCTGCTCACCAGCCTGCGTCACAGCCTGCCCCCACAGTGGATCACGTATTCCACAAGCATAAACCGGGCCATTTCGGTAGTCATAATGAGAGGGAAGTGGATTTGAAAAAGAGAATTTTCAAAGATACTTGTATTGACTAAAAATCCCATATGTTTTGATTGACCTAAATTTGAAAAGGCCTATGTTTGAGGAAGGCCTGCGCATGAGAGAAAATGCTGATGTTTAGGAAAAGAGATGTTCCAGAGAAAAGAAGTTACTTTCAAATAATAATATATCAAGTCAGAACCGGTTCCCATACGATTTTGAGCTTATACTTGTAACATGAAGAAGATAAGGAGGTACTGAGATCAGGGTCAATAACATGAAAGCCCCATTGTCTAGAGTCACATGTTGTTACAGCACAGAAAACCAACGGGATTGCATGACGGTTAAGATGCTTGTGAGGTAGCCAGCATTAGACGAATGGGGTAAATGATCTTTGTAAGCCAATAAGGATATGTCTGCTATTTTCTGTGGAAGTGATCAAAACCCTTGCAACCATTTTGAAAGTCGGACAAATCCTTTGATTGCATGTATGCATGTATTTGGCACATTGCTATGGCCATGCAATAAATAGTTCTTTTGCAGTTTAAAGATCCAACTTTCGTCGTGTCCTTCCTCGCCCTCTCCACAGAAAAGGGGCCTCCTGATTTGGTCTTTGGATTAAGAGGAGTATCTTTACATCTTTTACATCTTTTCCCCTTCAATAACACGTCATTCCGTATCTGTTTATGGCCCGATTCTCCACAGGCTTGGCCACAGTGCCATGTTTTGACCCCTTGTGGAAGGTCAGGAGGGAGGGGGCTGGCCGGGTGTCCCTGGGGAGGGAGCCCCACGGCCGAGGAGATCAGCCCCCTCCCTCCTGTCCCTCAGAGAGAGAAAGGCCAAGACCTGGCTGTGGGGCCCAGCCTTTGGGGCAGGGCAATGGGGCAAGAACAGGAAACCTACTCTTCTGACCAGAGCCAGCATGGGGCCTTGAGTTGGTTTTAACAGCTGGTTTTGAAGTAGATTCCACTGATTCTAATGTTTGTGTATGGTTATTTTATGACCAGGCATGGAATGCTTGCCGTCTATATGTTGTGCTCCATCCTGAGTCCCCCTCAGGGTGAGAAGGAGGGCGGAATATACATGCTTTAAATAATAAATAATTAAATACATATATACATACATACATACATACATACATACATAATAAAAACAATGAGCGAGGAAGCCAAACAAAGGGATCTGGAACTGGCGCAGATCCTGCACGGCTGGTAAACTGTCTGGGATTTCTGGGAGTTGTAGGCCAAAACACATGGGGACCCACAGGTTGAGCACCACTGCGGTAAAGGGAATTCCCTTTAGTGCCCCCAGTGGCGCAGTGGGTTAAACCCTTGTGCCAGCAGGGCTGCTGTCCGAAAGGTCGGAGGTTCGAATCTGGGGAAGCTTCCCATGAGAGCAGCCTCCCACAGGATGGTCAAACATCAAACATCCCTGCGTCTCCTGGGCAATGTCCTTGGAGACGACCAATTCTCTCACACCAGAAGCAACCTGCAATTTCTCCAAAAAAAAAAAAAAAAGGTAATTCCTGGGATCTGCCAATGGGAATGACCTTCCTCTCACAGCGTCATCGGTCTCCAGGCAGAACCGCCCGTGCCTTCCCGCCTCCCTTCCGCCTCTAGCACTGATTCTCCAGCAAGCCCACCCGTCCCCTCAGAAGACATGCTGCCTAAGGAAGGGCCAGGATGAAGGAAGGAATAGAGAGGAAGGAAGGAAGGAAGGAAGGAAGGAAGGAAGGAAGGAAGGAAGGAAGGAAGGAAGGAAGGAAGGAAGGAAGGAAGGAAGGAAGGAAGGGGGAGAGAGGCATCGAGATCAGGGCTGGCCAAAGAAAGAGATGGGATTTGCAGCGCCCTACCCTGAAGGAAGCCTGGGAACTGCAGCCAGGACTGAGCTGCTCTTTGTTGTTGTGATTGTTGTTGTGGTTGCGCCCTGAAGTCCTTCCCTCCATCCCTTCCTCATCTGGATGTCTTGAGGAGGGGAACAGGAGAGGGTGGCGCACGAAGGCCTGTCGGTCACCAGGCCTCGTTGTCATTATTGTGTATTATCATTATCATCATCAGTGTGTTTTGTTTCTATCGCCTTTCTTTCTCCCCACAAGGGAGGCCCCTCCCCGCCTGGCCTTCCCCTCACAGCCCCCTCCTTCCCTCCCTTCCATCATAAGGGGCTACTACCAAGCGGGCCTCACCCGGGCAAGCCTGGATACCTCAGCTAGTATACACTAAGAGAGTGCACATTTGTACATATCTATGTCTTTTTATATTTTTCAAGATGGCCCCTACTCTTAGAGAGCATTCTAACTCCCTAAAACAACAGATCTGGACCAAACTTGGCACACAGAACACCAATGACCAACTTTAAGTCCTGTTGGTGTTCGGGAGGAATGGAACCTGGACAACAGGAATTGCAGTACCTACATCCATATCCAGAAACCCATCAATGATGGATCTGGACTACACACCCACTTAGGTCTGGGTAGGACTTGGTGGGGGATGTACCCTGGACGATGGGACTTGAAGTACATACACTCACATCCAAAGACCACTGCAGGGTCTATGAAGCAGGCTGAACTCCCACCATGATGAGTCAGTGTTGAAGGGAGGAGAGCACTCAGGAAGGAGAGAGTGTGTGAGAAAGTTAGCGATTAGTGGCTACAGCCCCCTCTATGCTCTTCCCCCTGCTCTTTCTCCTTGTCTCTTCTTTCTAGCTGTTCTCTTTCCTCCTTCGCTCTGTCTCTATTGATGAGGGCCGGCCAAGACCAGGGCATGCAGCTGTGAGCAAGTTTTCTCCTTCGGTTGCTCCTCTTCTTCCTTGGTGGTTTCTCTGTTATTGTAGAAGGCAACATCATTTAGCTGGGAGATGGCCATGCCCTCAGCCCCATCAAGCTTCTGGAGCTTGGTCTGGATGTCCACAATGGGCCTTCCTATGAAGAGGTTGTTAAACATCTTCTGGTTATTTGGGGAAGCAGGGTCAAGGGCAGTCCATTGGTGGGCAACTTGGCAGATCCTCTCGTAGAACCCAGCTAGGCTCTCATCTGGCTCCTGTCGGACCTCATAAAGCTTGTTGAGGTTAAGTGCTCTAGGGTAGACACAGGGAAAGCCCAAGATCAGGGATTCTGGGACATGGAGTCCCCAGGAGGTGGAAGGCCAGGGCTTGGGAAGGGAGGCTCCTGAGAAGGGACCAGGCTTCTATGGCTGAACAGCTCTTACCATCCGGAAATGCTTCCCAATGTTTAGGTGGAAGCTTCTTTCCTGCAGTGTGAATCAGTTGCTTTGTATTTTCATCTCCAGAGCCACAGGAAAACCTTGCCCTTTTCTCCTTAGTGGGACATCCTTCCAAATATTAGCTCTCTTGTCCCCTCTGCCTTTTCCCCTCCAAACTAAAGACGCCCATCTCCCTCAGCCTTTCCCTTGAGCCCTTCTCTGGAGACATTCTAGCATCTCAAAATCTTCTTGAATTGTCCTGCCCAGAACTGGACAGAGTTATTCCAGGGAAGGTCTGATCAAAGTATAGAAGAGAGTTGACTAAAACTTACCCGGATCTAGATATCATGCTCCCATTGGTACAGCCTAAAATTACATTGGCTTTTTAAAGCTGCTGTAAAAAAAAGGTAAAGGTTTCCCCTGACGTTAAGTCCAGTCGTGACAGGAGCTGGGGCTAACAGCGGGCGCTCATTCCGCTCCTGGGATTTGAACCTGGCACCTTTCGGTCTGCAAGTTCAGCAGCTCAGCGCTTTAACACACTGTGCCACCAGAGGTCCCTACTTTTACCTTTTTTTTTTAAAGCTGCTGTATCACACTTTCTATTAAAAAAACATTTTTTATTCAAACACAAAAAAAAGAAAAACTAATCAAATTGTAATTTTGGGTTTTTTTTTAAAGAACTACATAACAAATATAAAGGGAATAAGGATACACACCTTGCACAATAAGAAAAAGACTAACGGACACCAAACCCTAGTCTAGAAACCTCTCACTCACTATATGATTTTTATCTGTTTACTCTATTTCCTTTAAAGGATGTTCTATACTCTATATTTCATCAATTTAGTTAATATGTCCATCTCAACAGATTCATTAATCTTCATAAGTCCATTCTTTGCCTTCCATTCCGGAGATATGTTGTATATCCTAATGGACCCTTTGCCAAAGCTGGGGATTAAACAGTCCCAAATACCAAACCTGGATCATTGTAAGCAACATGGAGAGTGATGGTCTCATGTTCCACGGCTCTCTCGGTACAAAGTCTGAGGTTTATTAAACAAACACAAGATAAGCCAAGACCATATTAACTTATAAGAAAACTAAAGTCTTCAGTCCGGCTAAAACAGTGGTTCCCAACCTGTGGTCCGTGAAACACCAGTGGTCCGTAAGAACTAAAATAGGGTCCATGGTCTCACCGTTACTATGCCATTGCAATGGGAGCGACTGGTCTTGCAAAACCCTCTTCTAGTGCCGAGGCTTATTAATATGGTTTTCTGTGGGCGAGCAGATGGCGACTACTGGTTGGCATATCTTCTGTATCAGGAACTACAGCTGATGTGGTCTATCCAATGCAATTTTCTGAATCATCACCCCAAATAACAAAACCCAATCTAAAGTTGATCAAGTTGGTACTAATGTTGGAGAGGGGTCCCTGGCCAAAGTGCTCCCTGGTCAAAACAAGGGTGGGAACCACTGGGCAAAAATAATACAATTGCAGCAGCACAGTCGAAGTAACAATGAATACAAATGCAGGTCAAGTGTCTAATTAATACAGACAAGTGTGACACCCCTGGCTGCAAGAGCACTGGAAATCAATACACCGAGGCCAATAAACAATCTAATATCTTTATTAAGGAAATGAAGAGATGAAACAAAAAGAAGCAGAAGATATAGTTCAGCAATAGACCTTTTGGGAAAGGTTGAATATAGTCCAATAACATAGTGTCCAATGTCTGATATTAAAGTTCAAAGTTTGTAATCCAAGAAACCGAAACACACTCAAACTTCCAAATAGTTTGAGTGGGGAGAAGTCCAGGTCTTCACTAGAGTTCAAAACAAGTCCGAGGCAAGGAATTGTAGACAAGGCTGTATACACGACGTGACAAGGCAAGGCTGGAATCACGGCAAGGCAAGGCAAGGAACACGGCTGGACAAGGCACGGCTAGGCTGAAAGGTAGTGGACTCCGACGCAGTCCACACTTGGCTGGGAACGAAGTTATCCCTTCAACTGTCACGTTGACTCCGCGCTGGCTAGCCAGCGCACAGAACTTTTAAAGAACTTTGAATCTTCCCTCAGAACAGGTGTCTCAAATGCTCTTTTCCCTTGGGAAAAGAGCTAGAACAACATCTTGACCAGATGCAATCCTCCCTTAGAATTCTCAGGGGGAAATAGGTTAATCAGCAGATTCCCTTGCTGCTAATCGCACGCTTCGTCTCCTGCCAGCTTTCTCCTGCCTGTTAGTTTCCACAAACATCCTTCTATCAAAGGGAGGGGAACTGGGAAGAGAAGACTCCGTTTCAAGGGCCTTTTTAATGAGCGTTGAACTAGAATTGTCAATAGGGAACATCTGGAACGGGGCAGAGTCTTGCTGAATCGGCACAAAACTTGTTTCCTCATCACTGTGGTCCACAATGGAGTCAGGTTCACGGCCCAAGGGTCCATGGGACATCACAACAAGTCAACTACAGCAGATCCAGGTCAGGAGCAAGAAGAAACAATGGCCAAGGTTACAGTCCAATGGTCACATGCCAGGAGTTCATTCAGCAGAGTTGATCAAATAACAACCAAGAAATAAAGAGTACAAACCGAATTCAGAGTCCCGAAAGTCAAGCCAGAAAGTCAAGGATACAAACAAAGTCCAAAGTCATAAACGAAACCAGGAAGTCAGTCCAGAATTTAGCATCAAAGATTCAGGATGCAACAAAGTCCAGAAAAGGGTTACAGGGACAGGGCTAGAGCCCAAAATGTTAACCGAGGGGCAGTAGAGTCAAGACATGAAACAAGAGTATGAAGATATGACGTTATCTGCTTCCAAAGAGCTATTCTTTTTCAGAACCCTTTTATCCAGAGATCTTAGAAGCTGCTCATTTCAGCAAACTTTCACAGATCATTCTAGAAGCCTGCAATGGGTTTCCTTGTGGAGGAGGTTAGGTGAACGCCTACAAAGCTTACTGCAATTCTGAAAAAAGCCCCCTCTGAGTGAGACCTCTGAGTAGCAGTCAAACTGTGGTTCATGGGAGAGAGAGAGAGAGAGAGAGCAAGGTGGCGGCTTTCCTCTTTCCTTCCAATGTTCTTTTAAAGAGAGCTCAGAAATTCAAAGACAGATCTCCTCTATTGGCGCATAAGTTCTGTGATGTCTAATGTTCCCTAAAGCTCTTTCCACATTCCGTGCATTTATGTGGCTTCTCCCCCATGAGGGTCCTTTGATGGGAACGTAGACTGCCACTCCGACTGAAGCTCTTTCCACATTCCATGCATTTGTGTGGCTGCTCCCCTGTGTGCTTCCTTTGATGGGAACGTAGGCTGCCACTCCAACGGAAGCTTTCTCCACATTCTATGCATTTATATGGCTTCTCCCCTGTGTGCTTCCTTTGATGGGAACGTAGACTGCCACTCCAACGGAAGCTCTTTCCACATTCCATGCATTTGTGTGGCTTCTCCCCTGTGTGGGTCTTTTGATGGTTATGCAGTCTTGCACTCCGACAGAAGCTCTTTCCACATTCCATGCATTTATATGGCGTCTCCCCTGTGTGCTTCCTTTGATGGAAACGTAGAGTGTCACTGCGACTGAAGCTTCTTCCACATTCTATGCATTTATATGGCTTCTCCCCTGTGTGGGTCTTTTGATGGGAACGCAGACTGCTACTCTGACTGAAGCTCTTTCCACATTCCATGCATTTATATGGCTTCTCCCCTGTGTGGGTCCTTTGATGAGAATGTAGACTGCCACTCTGACTGAAGCTCTTTCCACATTCCATGCATTTGTGTGGCTTCTCCCCTGTGTGGGTCTTTTGATGGTTACGCAGACCTGCACTGTGACTGAAGCTTTCTCCGCATTCTTTGCATTGATATGGCTTCTCCCCTGTGTGCTTCCTTTGATGGGAACGTAGACTGCCACTCTGACTGAAGCTTCCTCCACATTCCATGCATTTATATGGCTTCTCCCCTGTGTGGGTCCTTTGATGGGAATGTAGATGTCCACTCCGACTGAAGCTTCCTCCACATTCCATGCATTTATAGGGCTTCTCCCCTGTGTGGGTCCTTTGATGGGAACGTAGACTGCCACTCTGACTGAAGCTTCCTCCACATTCCATGCATTTATAAGGCTTCTCCCCTGTGTGGGTCCGTTCATGTCTAGTAAGATAACCTTTCCTATCAAATTGTTTTCCACATTCCACACACTGATGTAACTTCTCCCGTGTTTGTGATCTAGGATAGGGAGGTAGAGGACTTGCCATTCTTTTATATTTATAATTCAAATATTATGTCAGGTGTTCACAGATATAACCTCCTGAACAGCACAGACTTTGTTTTGTTGTAGCCTTCTTCTTGCTTTTCCAAGCCTGTCTTTTTCAGCACAATCTTATTTCCTCCCCTTAATTGAACAGGTATGCAGCTTGAAATATATTTTTCTACTACTTATTTGTTCTTGTTGTCATTGCTGTGTATTTTGAAGTCACTTTAGACTTAGAGCACTTCTCAGGCAAAGCTCTCACAAGGTGTTCTTTGCAGAACTTGTCCAGAAGTTGCCTGCCAGACAAATGAGAGGAAAATCTCTTCAAGAATTGAACAGAGAAAGATCTCATGGAACACAACAACAACAACAACTTTATTCTTATTTCCCGCCCCATCTCTCCGGAGATACTCGGGGCAATTTACATGGGGACCAAATCCAAAAACAAAATTACAGATATGTGAACATAAAACAACAACCCGGCAATAGTTTGTCACAGTGGGCATGTTGAGAGCTAAGTAGCTTGGGCAGGACCTGTCCAGTATACTACACGGGCGGGGCTAATAACAAAGTGCAAGAGCCAGATATGAAGTTAGGGCTAATGAAGCCAAGTCCTGTTGAAACCAATTAATCAAAAGCACATTGAGAACAATCCCTCCTCAGGTACAACAGAGACGGTGTCCAAAGATTCTGTGTGTGATTTCTTACACTGCAAGTTGTGTGTGTGTGTGTGGGTGTGGGTTTTTTTTTTGGGGGGGGGGGTGCTTTATAATTCTCAGCCAGAGAGGTCCTGGGCCTTTCTAATCTACAAACTCAAGAATCCTGCAAGGAAGAGGCACAGGAGTTTAAAGGGGTAACATGCTCTTCTGCTTGGAAGGCTAGATGCTACCTTTTCTTTTTTTATAAATATATTTATTGAGAGTTTTATGTTAGAAGAAGAATTTTTTTTAAAAAGACAATTCACATCGAAAGTGGGAGAACTTTGGTTTTTTTATAGAAAGTAGGAAAATAAACAAAATGAGGAAAAGAAGAAAAAAAAAGGAAGAAAAAATGTTAGCTTCCATCTGACTTTTACTGGCTCTTGAATACTTACCTGAAAAAATATTTTTTGTATTTTGGTAGAAACACTGCGCCCCCTTCGTCCTCTTAACTGCTTAAGATTGTAATCGTTCAGCAGATAAGATCAAATTTAAACTGTTTTTAAAAATCCTTTACCAGATCCCAATTGGTTTCTTTCTTTGGTAGTCCTTGGTTTGGAGATAGCCAATAGGTAAGTCTGTCCATATTCATGATCTCTGTGACTTTGTTCAACCAGTCTTCTTTTTTCGGAATCTCACTTTGTCTCCACTTCCTGGCGTATGTTGTCCTGGCAGCCGTTACCAAGAAATTCAATAGGATCTCTTTATTTTTTATCATGATCTAGATCTAACATACCCAATAAAAATATTCAGGTTCTTTTTTAATCTTTATCTTGAGGATTGATTGTATGGCTTCATTTACATCTTTCTAAAATAGTTGGGCTTTCGGACAAGTCCAACATAGGTGAAAGAAAGTGCCCGTCTGTTGTTTGCATTTCCAACATTTTTAGCCAATTCTCTCTCAAATCATATGAATATGTATATTTAAGGGTCTGATTCCAGACTTACTCCCAACTTTTTAGTTGAATCTGATGACTGACATTTTGAGCCCATTTCACCATACAGTCTTTTATTAGTTCTTTTTTCGTGGCCCACTCAAACAGTTTTTATGTGTTTTCGCTACCTTTTCTGAGGCTGCAGGGGTTCTTCCTCTGTGTGTCTTTTTGAGCCTTCTGCTTCATCGCTCTGTCCGTCCTCCCCTCCGTCCGTCCTCCCCTCCTTTCTTTGCAGGCCCCTCTGCCCTCCTCTTCCTGCCTCCAGACAGGACTTACATCCTTACCTCCATTCCTTTGCTCATGAATTGGGGGGGGGGGGCAGTGGATGTGTTGCAGCCAACCTAGGCTTCACGTATTACCTCCAGCTCCACAGTGTGATGTGTCTGTTTTCAAAAATTGGTTGTTTAAAACCATTAGCTTGTGTTCCCGAAACACAATTGTTTAGGTTTTACTGTTTTAAACTTTTCTTATGAATGGCCCATGAGTTGTAATTTTTTTTAAAAGCATGATAATGCAGACCTGAAGACTAGAATGACATCACCATCTGCGTTAGATGGGCTTTGAAGAGGAGGGCATCCCATAATGGGGAGACCGCAGAAGAGAAGGCCCTCTTCGTTTCCACTGGTGCTCCTATTTATACAGACTCCATTTCCATGTAACATTGCTTTTAGCTGCAACCTCTTTCCGGGCTATCCCAATCTAGTCACAAAGAAAGCTAATGTCATACGCTTCACCCTCTAGACCTCTCTATATTTACTCTTTTCTCATATTATAATTCTATTTTTTTAAATCCTTATTCCAGAAATCCCTTTTTGAATTTCACATGGCTTGGTTAGGCTTCCATTTGCAATCACTTGTGCCATCTGTCAAGTGCAGTGGTTCCCAACCTTTTTTTTTTTTTGACCAGGACCCACTTGACCAGGGACCACTTAGACCGGGGACCGCTCTCCAACATAAGTACCAAAAGGGTTACAAATCAGTTTTTGGTCAACATTAGAGTCGGTTTGGTTATTTGCACTGGATAGACCACATCAGCTCTAGTTTCTGATACAAGACATCCGCCACCCAGTAGTCACCATCTGCTTGTCACAAGAAATATAATGTGAAGATTTGATATGAAATATGGGTTGAATGGAATTCAATGAAAGAATGAATGAATGAGAGTCAATAATTTTGGAGACACCATTCAAAAAGATTAAGGCCCACAATAACTAAATAATTAACTACCTGTTTGCTGGACTGTAATTAAAACCTGCTAACAAGAACTGAAAAAGTAAAGCGTGATAAGAACTGTGACAAAGATAAGATCAATGTTTACAATGTTAAGAAGGAAGTCAACACAAGGCTAACATCGATCATGAAGAGTCAACATCTGGCCAAGAAACTGAGATGGAATCAGGATATTCCAGGATGAAAGATGTCTATCATTCATTACAATTTTGGAACATCCGCTAAATATTGCTATATAAGTGACCACGTGACATTCCAGAAATTGTGTCAGACAGCAGAGCTGTTTACCCGCCATGCTCTGGTCCACGGGAAGGACAGAGATGTTGTATGCCTCCCTTTCTCAAGGGAAGAGGAAGGAGTGTGTTTTGGAGTCATTTTACGTTGCAGGGAGTCAGGTTCTGCTGTATGGAAAACAGGGATCTGATCCTTGGCATTTTGGAGTTTTGGCATTTTGGGTTTATGGAAGTTTTGGAACTGTGCGTTGGCAGGCTTCAGGGAAGCTGGGTCTGGCCTAACAGGTGTTCTTCTCCAAGGAGGGAGAAAAGGATAGGGTAATATTTGGATGGATGAGAATGAATGAATATGTGGATATATGGTGTGAATGCTGAGTAAAAATGTAATTCCTCTTTTTTTTTTTTGGTTAGGCAGTGTAACAGTAAGTTGTTTGTGAATCCAATGTAGTTACATAAAATCTGTATGTCCAATGTCGTTCTTCGTATAAAAGTTCTGTAAAAGTTTTGATATACCCCCTCACAATGAAAACTGCAATAAAAAGAACCTTTGTTTGAAAAGTGTACACAACATGCTCGCCCACAGAAAACCCATAATTCATAATCTAGAGCTGATGTGATCTATCCAAGGCAATTTTCTGAATCAGCACCTCAAATAACCCCCGGAACAGGCCTAAAAAGAAAGACACCAAAAAAATTTTTTTGGTTGGGCTGTGTTATTATCCATGGATTTTGTTAATACTCACGTTAAAAAAAAGAAGGGGAGGGGGCTGAGGTTGGGAAAAAAACAAAAGGCGGAGTGTGTGACCCAATAAACTGTTCCTATCTATATTTTATAAATGCATTTTATGAATGTTATATGTAAGTTAATTTTTTAACTGATTTATAGTGTATTGTACTGTTTTTATATGTCTGTTTTATTGTAAGCCGCCCTGAGTCCCCTGTTGGGTGAGAAGGGTGGGATATAAATATTGTAATAAATAAATAAATAAATTTAATAATAACAATAACAATAGTAGTAATAATAACAATAACAACAACAACTTTGGAGGACTAAACGGGGTCTTACAAAGGGCTACTTTCCCATTACAACTCTTGTGTTTGGCAATAGGAGCTAATAATAATAATAATAATAATAATAAGTAGTAGTAGTAGTAGTAGTAGTAGTAGTAGTTACTTTGGGGGACTCTCCTTCTTCTCTCTCTCGCGCGCTCCCCTCCAAAGGCATCAAGGAAGCTGCGATAGGGCGAGGGCAACGGCGCTGGCTTCCTCCCTTCTCTCCCTCTCCTCCAACGGTGGTACGCACCCCTGGCCACAGACCCTATTTTAGGTCTCACTTTCATGGGTTGGGAACCACTGGTGTGAAGCAAGTGTGAATGTTGCAATTACCAAGCTTGAAGAGCGCTGAGTAGCTATGAAGCTGCAAAATCAATACCCCTACTGATTGATTTTGCAGCTTCATAGCTACTCAGTGCTATTCAAGCTTGCTAACTGCAACATTCACTCTTGCTTCATCACACAAGGGTTCTTTGTCCCACCCTGGACATTTTTCCAAGGTATACATACACCCTACTTGCCTTCCAACAGACCTCTGAAGATGCCAGCCACAGATGCAGGCGAAACATCAGTAGAGAATGCTACTGGAACATGGCCATACAGGGCGAAAAGCTCACAGCAACCCATTTTCAGATGTTGTTTATAAGTCTAGAATTAATATGTGGGTGCTTCTTGGGATTTTATGCCAATATGTATTTGTTTTTTTGAAGGCATTGAATGTATGCTGTTGTTTGTTGGAATCCGCCCTGAGTCTCTTTGGGGAGATAGGGCAGAATAGAAATAGTTTATTATCACCACCACCACCACCATCATCAACATTCAGATCTAAATAACTCACTGCAGTAGTAACCTGTGCCCATACTTTTCAAATAAAGCTTTGTTTGAGGCTGCAAAGGCCTGCAGCTGGCAAACAATGCTTTTCCTCTTTCCTTTGTCGGCCTTTGGGCAGAAAGTGCAGGCCTTGCTAAGCAGACACATAGCCATCGGTCTGTTTCAGCATGCTAAAGTCTTTCCGTGAGGGACAGAGAGAGACATAGGCTCCTTCCACACAGCTGAATAAAATCCCACACTATCTGCTTTGAACTGGAATGTATGGCAGTGTGGACTAAGATAATCCTGTTGCAATCAGATCACGTGGATTGTCCGCTTTGATCACCTGAATTATTTGGCAGTGTAGAAGGAGCCTTAGCTTTGTGGGTTTTAGATTTTTGTTAGATGTAGAGGTTTTAGTGCTATACTGTACAATACAAAATCTGCATAGACACACACACTATATTCTTTACTTCTGAATAATTTCTTAAAGAAAGTCAAGATGTGGGGACCTCGTTTTCTCCTGCTGCAGAGGAGAGAGAGGGCCCAATACAATGAAAACGCACGTCTTGTGCTCTCTATATTTTAATCTTTGTTCGGCATGTTTTCATATACATATTTTGTAGAAATATGCTTGGACTACAGCAACGCTCTGCATGGGGCTGCCTTTGAAGATAGTTCAGAAGCTTCAACGGGTTCAGAGATCGGCGGCCAGACTGCTAACAGGAGCTCCGTACAGGGAGAGATCCACTCCCATGGTGTGGCAGCTCCATTGGCTGCCAGTCTGCTTCCAGGCTAAATACAAAGTGCTAGTCATTACCTTTAAAGCCCTTAATGGCTCAGGTCCAGGCTATTTGACCGATTGCATCTCTTCTTACAAACCAGCCTTGCTCTTGATCCCACCCTCATCTCAAGTATAGCTGGTGGGAACGGAAGAAAGAGAGAGAAGATCTTCTCCATGGTTGCCCCCCACCTCTGGAGATCCCTTCCTAAAGAAATAAAGCTGGCCCTCTTCCTCCTCTCCTTCAAAAAACAACTGAAGACCTAGTTACACCCACTAGCACAGGGGTCCCCAAACTAAGGCCCGGGGCCGGATGCGGCCCTCCAAAGTCATTTACCAGGCCCCCGCCCATAGTTTTAGACTTAGGCTCGCCCAAAGTCTGAAATGACTTGAAGGCTCACAACAACAACAACAATCCTAATAAACTTGACTATCTCATTGGCCAGAAGCAGGCCCACATTTCCCATTGAAATCCTGGTAGGATTATGTAGGTTAAAATTGTTTTTATTTTTAAATATTGTATTGTATTGTTCTTTCATTTACTAATATTGTGCTATGGTAATAATATCGTATATTGTGTACCTATATACATATAATATTGATAATAATATTATAATGTAATACAATATAATACTAATAGTAATGCAATATAATAATATTAATTATATATTATATATTAAATGTAATATTATTAATAATATTACAGTATAGTGGTATAGTACAATATAGTAATATATAATGCTAATATTGTGCTATGCTAATAATATAATATATTGTATGTACATACAACCTGGAAACTGCTCTGAGTCCCCTTTGGGATGAGAGTGGGTGGGGTATAAATGTAGTAAACAAACAAACAAACAAACAAATAATTGTTATTGGGGGTTTTTTTGCACTACAAATAAGACATGTGCAGTGTGCATAGGAATTTGTTTGTTTTTGCTTTTAAATGATAATTCGGCCCCTCTACAGTCTGAGGGACCATGAACCGGCCCTCCACTTAAAAAGTTTGAGGACCCCTGCACTAGCACATGGAGAGGAGGAGGATTAGACAATGAGAGATCAGTACCGAGCCCTTGGTTGAGAACTCTTTTGTATTGGACTCTCCCCGTCCATGCCAGCCCAATAATAATAATAATTATTATTATTATTATTATACCCCTCCTCCATCTCCACGCAGGGACTTGGGCCAGCTAACATGGGGCCATGCCCCAATAACCACAGTAAATTAGGATAAAATACATACAGAACAAAAAGAAAAGCATCTGCAAGAAAATTTAAATAGAATAAAACACCATTTCAGACAGTAATGTAATAATTAAATAAAAACCACCATATAAGAGCAAAACAGTGATTTAAAATAATAAGAGAACTGGGCAAAGGTGCGAGGAGTATACAATTAAAATTCTAATGAGGTAGATAATGAAGTGATGCAGTATTAACTGGGAGATTCGGAGATGGGGTAAGCGAAAAAATAATTACCAACTGAAAGGGCAAAGAGACAATGACTGTGCTGGCTGAAAGGTCAGCAGTTCAAATCTGGTGAGCTCCGTCTGTCAGCTTCAGCTTTTCATCGAGAGAAGCCTCTCACAAGATGATAAAAAAATCAAACATTTGGGCATCCCCTGGGCAACGTCCTTGCAGATGGCCAATTCTTTCACACTAGAAACGACTTGCAGTTTCTCAAGTCACACACAAAAAATCAAAACCAAATATCATAAGATTTATGAGTAGCCTACAGTCAAATCGGTTTAAGCATTTTGAGATTAAAATTTAAAGAATCCAAGACCATACTAAACAACGAAACAATTCAAAAGTTGAATAATGTAAAAGTTACAGCAACCTGAAAGACCTGGAGGCTGGAATTCCATCAACATCTGCATCGGGTGGGCTTTGAGGGGGAGGGCAATGCACAAGGGGGGAGGTCACTGAAGAGAAGGCCCTCTTCCTCATCCTCACAACAGAGTATGGTTCCCTTTGGCTGGCGCTGAGGAAAGGGCACCCCAAGGAGGGAAAAGAACGTGTCCCCAAATATTCCTAACTGCTCAGAGACATTATTCCTATGGTTTT
>NW_026943956.1:0-29726 GCF_035594765.1 Anolis carolinensis
AAAAAGTGACCTCTGCCAAATCTGAAAAACTTGCCAAATTTTCATTTTTCTGACCCGCCGGGTTTGGAAAATCCTCAAATTTTCCAGAAAAAGTGACTTCTGCCAAATCTGAAAAACTTGCCAAATTTTCATTTTTCTGACCCGCCGGGTTTGGAAAATCCTCAAATTTTCCAGAAAAAGTGACCTCTGCCAAATCTGAAAAACTTGTCAAATTTTCATTTTTCTGACCCGCCGGGTTTGGAAAATCCTCAAATTTTCCAGAAAAAGTGACCTCTGCCAAATCTGAAAAACTTGCCAAATTTTCATTTTTCTGACCCGCCGGGTTTGGAAAATGATGAAATTTTCCAGAAAAAGTGACCAATGCCAAATCTGAAAAACTTGCCAAATTTTCATTTTTCTGACCCGCCGGGTTTGGAAAATCATCAAATTTTCCAGAAAAAGTGACCTCTGCCAAATCTGAAAAACTTGCCAAATTTTCATTTTTCTGACCCGCCGGGTTTGGAAAATGATGAAATTTTCCAGAAAAAAGTGACCTCTGCCAAATCAGAAAAACTTGCCAAATTTTCATTTTTCTGACCCGCCGGGTTTGGAAAATCCTCAAATTTTCCAGAAAAAGTGACCTCTGCCAAATCTGAAAAACTTGCCAAATTTTCATTTTTCTGACCCGCCGGGTTTGGAAAATGATGAAATTTTCCAGAAAAAGTGACCTCTGCCAAATCTGAAAAACTTGCCAAATTTTCATTTTTCTGACCCGCCGGGTTTGGAAAATCCTCAAATTTTCCAGAAAAAGTGACCTCTGCCAAATCTGAAAAACTTGCCAAATTTTCATTTTTCTGACCCGCCGGGTTTGGAAAATGATGAAATTTTCCAGAAAAAGTGACCTCTGCCAAATCTGAAAAACTTGCCAAATTTTCATTTTTCTGACCCGCCGGTTTGGAAAATCCTCAAATTTTCCAGAAAAAGTGACTTCTACCAAATCTGAAAAACTTGCCAAATTTTCATTTTTCTGACCCACCGGGTTTCGAAAATGATGAAATTTTCCAGAAAAAGTGACCTCTGCCAAATCTGAAAAACTTGTCAAATTTTCATTTTTCTGACCCGCCGGGTTTGGAAAATGATCAAATTTTCCAGAAAAAGTGACCTCTGCCAAATCTGAAAAACTTGTCAAATTTTCATTTTTCTGACCCGCCGGGTTTGGAAAATCCTCAAATTTTCCAGAAAAAGTGACCTCTGCCAAATCTGAAAAACTTGCCAAATTTTCATTTTTCTGACCCGCCGGGTTTGGAAAATGATGAAATTTTCCAGAAAAAGTGACCTCTGCCAAATCTGAAAAACTTGCCAAATTTTCATTTTTCTGACCCGCCGGGTTTGGAAAATCCTCAAATTTTCCAGAAAAAGTGACCTCTGCCAAATCAGAAAAACTTGCCAAATTTTCATTTTTCTGACCCGCCGGGTTTGGAAAATGATGAAATTTTCCAGAAAAAGTGACCTCTGCCAAATCTGAAAAACTTGCCAAATTTTCATTTTTCTGACCCGCCGGGTTTGGAAAATGATGAAATTTTCCAGAAAAAGTTACCTCTGCCAAATCTGAAAAACTTGCCAAATTTTCATTTTTCTGACCCGCCGGGTTTGGAAAATCCTCAAATTTTCCAGAAAAAGTGACCTCTGCCAAATCTGAAAAACTTGCCAAATTTTCATTTTTCTGACCCGCCGGGTTTGGAAAATGATGAAATTTTCCAGAAAAAGTGACCTCTGCCAAATCTGAAAAACTTGCCAAATTTTCATTTTTCTGACCCGCCGGGTTTGGAAAATCCTCAAATTTTCCAGAAAAAGTGACTTCTACCAAATCTGAAAAACTTGCCAAATTTTCATTTTTCTGACCCACCGGGTTTCGAAAATGATGAAATTTTCCAGAAAAAGTGACCTCTGCCAAATCTGAAAAACTTGTCAAATTTTCATTTTTCTGACCCGCCGGGTTTGGAAAATGATCAAATTTTCCAGAAAAAGTGACCTCTGCCAAATCTGAAAAACTTGTCAAATTTTCATTTTTCTGACCCGCCGGGTTTGGAAAATCCTCAAATTTTCCAGAAAAAGTGACCTCTGCCAAATCTGAAAAACTTGCCAAATTTTCATTTTTCTGACCCGCCGGGTTTGGAAAATGATGAAATTTTCCAGAAAAAGTGACCTCTGCCAAATCTGAAAAACTTGCCAAATTTTCATTTTTCTGACCCGCCGGGTTTGGAAAATCCTCAAATTTTCCAGAAAAAGTGACCTCTGCCAAATCTGAAAAACTTGCCAAATTTTCATTTTTCTGACCCGCCGGGTTTGGAAAATGATGAAATTTTCCAGAAAAAGTGACCTCTGCCAAATCTGAAAAACTTGCCAAATTTTCATTTTTCTGACCCGCCAGGTTTGGAAAATCCTCAAATTTTCCAGAAAAAGTGACTTCTACCAAATCTGAAAAACTTGCCAAATTTTAATTTTTCTGACCCACCGGGTTTCGAAAATGATGAAATTTTCCAGAAAAAGTGACCTCTGCCAAATCTGAAAAACTTGCCAAATTTTCATTTTTCTGACCCGCCGGGTTTGGAAAATGATGAAATTTTCCAGAAAAAGTGAGCTCTGCCAAATCTGAAAAACTTGCCAAATTTTCATTTTTCTGACCCGCCGGGTTTGGAAAATCCTCAAATTTTCCAGAAAAAGTGACCTCTGCCAAATCTGAAAAACTTGCCAAATTTTCATTTTTCTGACCCCGCCGGGTTTGGAAAATCATCAAATTTTCCAGAAAAAGTGACCTCTGCCAAATCTGAAAAACTTGCCAAATTTTCATTTTTCTGACCCGCCGGGTTTGGAAAATCCTCAAATTTTCCAGAAAAAGTGACCTCTGCCAAATCTGAAAAACTTGCCAAATTTTCATTTTTCTGACCCGCCGGGTTTGGAAAATGATGAAATTTTCCAGAAAAAGTGACCTCTGCCAAATCTGAAAAACTTGCCAAATTTTCATTTTTCTGACCCGCCGGGTTTGGAAAATCCTCAAATTTTCCAGAAAAAGTGACTTCTGCCAAATCTGAAAAACTTGCCAAATTTTCATTTTTCTGACCCGCCGGGTTTGGAAAATCCTCAAATTTTCCAGAAAAAGTGACCTTCTGCCAAATCTGAAAAACTTGTCAAATTTTCATTTTTCTGACCCGCCGGGTTTGGAAAATCCTCAAATTTTCCAGAAAAAGTGACCTCTGCCAAATCTGAAAAACTTGCCAAATTTTCATTTTTCTGACCCGCCGGGTTTGGAAAATGATGAAATTTTCCAGAAAAAGTGACCAATGCCAAATCTGAAAAACTTGCCAAATTTTCATTTTTCTGACCCGCCGGGTTTGGAAAATCATCAAATTTTCCAGAAAAAGTGACCTCTGCCAAATCTGAAAAACTTGTCAAATTTTCATTTTTCTGACCCGCCGGGTTTGGAAAATGATCAAATTTTCCAGAAAAAGTGACCTCTGCCAAATCTGAAAAACTTGTCAAATTTTCATTTTTCTGACCCGCCGGGTTTGGAAAATCCTCAAATTTTCCAGAAAAAGTGACCTCTGCCAAATCTGAAAAACTTGCCAAATTTTCATTTTTCTGACCCGCCGGGTTTGGAAAATGATGAAATTTTCCAGAAAAAGTGACCTCTGCCAAATCTGAAAAACTTGCCAAATTTTCATTTTTCTGACCCGCCGGGTTTGGAAAATCCTCAAATTTTCCAGAAAAAGTGACCTCTGCCAAATCTGAAAAACTTGCCAAATTTTCATTTTTCTGACCCGCCGGGTTTGGAAAATGATGAAATTTTCCAGAAAAAGTGACCTCTGCCAAATCTGAAAAACTTGCCAAATTTTCATTTTTCTGACCCGCCAGGTTTGGAAAATCCTCAAATTTTCCAGAAAAAGTGACTTCTACCAAATCTGAAAAACTTGCCAAATTTTAATTTTTCTGACCCACCGGGTTTCGAAAATGATGAAATTTTCCAGAAAAAGTGACCTCTGCCAAATCTGAAAAACTTGCCAAATTTTCATTTTTCTGACCCGCCGGGTTTGGAAAATGATGAAATTTTCCAGAAAAAGTGAGCTCTGCCAAATCTGAAAAACTTGCCAAATTTTCATTTTTCTGACCCGCCGGGTTTGGAAAATCCTCAAATTTTCCAGAAAAAGTGACCTCTGCCAAATCTGAAAAACTTGCCAAATTTTCATTTTTCTGACCCGCCGGGTTTGGAAAATCATCAAATTTTCCAGAAAAAGTGACCTCTGCCAAATCTGAAAAACTTGCCAAATTTTCATTTTTCTGACCCGCCGGGTTTGGAAAATCCTCAAATTTTCCAGAAAAAGTGACCTCTGCCAAATCTGAAAAACTTGCCAAATTTTCATTTTTCTGACCCGCCGGGTTTGGAAAATGATGAAATTTTCCAGAAAAAGTGACCTCTGCCAAATCTGAAAAACTTGCCAAATTTTCATTTTTCTGACCCGCCGGGTTTGGAAAATCCTCAAATTTTCCAGAAAAAGTGACTTCTGCCAAATCTGAAAAACTTGCCAAATTTTCATTTTTCTGACCCGCCGGGTTTGGAAAATCCTCAAATTTTCCAGAAAAAGTGACCTCTGCCAAATCTGAAAAACTTGTCAAATTTTCATTTTTCTGACCCGCCGGGTTTGGAAAATCCTCAAATTTTCCAGAAAAAGTGACCTCTGCCAAATCTGAAAAACTTGCCAAATTTTCATTTTTCTGACCCGCCGGGTTTGGAAAATGATGAAATTTTCCAGAAAAAGTGACCAATGCCAAATCTGAAAAACTTGCCAAATTTTCATTTTTCTGACCCGCCGGGTTTGGAAAATCATCAAATTTTCCAGAAAAAGTGACCTCTGCCAAATCTGAAAAACTTGCCAAATTTTCATTTTTCTGACCCGCCGGGTTTGGAAAATGATGAAATTTTCCAGAAAAAGTGACCTCTGCCAAATCAGAAAAACTTGCCAAATTTTCATTTTTCTGACCCGCCGGGTTTGGAAAATCCTCAAATTTTCCAGAAAAAGTGACCTCTGCCAAATCTGAAAAACTTGCCAAATTTTCATTTTTCTGACCCGCCGGGTTTGGAAAATGATGAAATTTTCCAGAAAAAGTGACCTCTGCCAAATCTGAAAAACTTGCCAAATTTTCATTTTTCTGACCCGCCGGGTTTGGAAAATCCTCAAATTTTCCAGAAAAAGTGACCTCTGCCAAATCTGAAAAACTTGCCAAATTTTCATTTTTCTGACCCGCCGGGTTTGGAAAATGATGAAATTTTCCAGAAAAAGTGACCTCTGCCAAATCTGAAAAACTTGCCAAATTTTCATTTTTCTGACCCGCCGGGTTTGGAAAATCCTCAAATTTTCCAGAAAAAGTGACTTCTACCAAATCTGAAAAACTTGCCAAATTTTCATTTTTCTGACCCACCGGGTTTGGAAAATGATGAAATTTTCCAGAAAAAGTGACCTCTGCCAAATCTGAAAAACTTGCCAAATTTTCATTTTTCTGACCCGCCGGGTTTGGAAAATGATGAAATTTTCCAGAAAAAGTGACCTCTGCCAAATCTGAAAAACTTGCCAAATTTTCATTTTTCTGACCCGCCGGGTTTGGAAAATGATGAAATTTTCCAGAAAAAGTGACCTCTGCCAAATCTGAAAAACTTGCCAAATTTTCATTTTTCTGACCCGCCGGGTTTGGAAAATCCTCAAATTTTCCAGAAAAAGTGACCTCTGCCAAATCTGAAAAACTTGCCAAATTTTCATTTTTCTGACCCGCCGGGTTTGGAAAATCATCAAATTTTCCAGAAAAAGTGACCTCTGCCAAATCTGAAAAACTTGCCAAATTTTCATTTTTCTGACCCGCCGGGTTTGGAAAATCCTCAAATTTTCCAGAAAAAGTGACCTCTGCCAAATCTGAAAAACTTGCCAAATTTTCATTTTTCTGACCCGCCGGGTTTGGAAAATGATGAAATTTTCCAGAAAAAGTGACCTCTGCCAAATCTGAAAAACTTGCCAAATTTTCATTTTTCTGACCCGCCGGGTTTGGAAAATCCTCAAATTTTCCAGAAAAAGTGACTTCTGCCAAATCTGAAAAACTTGCCAAATTTTCATTTTTCTGACCCGCCGGGTTTGGAAAATCCTCAAATTTTCCAGAAAAAGTGACCTCTGCCAAATCTGAAAAACTTGTCAAATTTTCATTTTTCTGACCCGCCGGGTTTGGAAAATCCTCAAATTTTCCAGAAAAAGTGACCTCTGCCAAATCTGAAAAACTTGCCAAATTTTCATTTTTCTGACCCGCCGGGTTTGGAAAATGATGAAATTTTCCAGAAAAAGTGACCAATGCCAAATCTGAAAAACTTGCCAAATTTTCATTTTTCTGACCCGCCGGGTTTGGAAAATCATCAAATTTTCCAGAAAAAGTGACCTCTGCCAAATCTGAAAAACTTGCCAAATTTTCATTTTTCTGACCCGCCGGGTTTGGAAAATGATGAAATTTTCCAGAAAAAGTGACCTCTGCCAAATCAGAAAAAACTTGCCAAATTTTCATTTTTCTGACCCGCCGGGTTTGGAAAATCCTCAAATTTTCCAGAAAAAGTGACCTCTGCCAAATCTGAAAAACTTGCCAAATTTTCATTTTTCTGACCCGCCGGGTTTGGAAAATGATGAAATTTTCCAGAAAAAGTGACCTCTGCCAAATCTGAAAAACTTGCCAAATTTTCATTTTTCTGACCCGCCGGGTTTGGAAAATCCTCAAATTTTCCAGAAAAAGTGACCTCTGCCAAATCTGAAAAACTTGCCAAATTTTCATTTTTCTGACCCGCCGGGTTTGGAAAATGATGAAATTTTCCAGAAAAAGTGACCTCTGCCAAATCTGAAAAACTTGCCAAATTTTCATTTTTCTGACCCGCCGGGTTTGGAAAATCCTCAAATTTTCCAGAAAAAGTGACTTCTACCAAATCTGAAAAACTTGCCAAATTTTCATTTTTCTGACCCACCGGGTTTGGAAAATGATGAAATTTTCCAGAAAAAGTGACCTCTGCCAAATCTGAAAAACTTGCCAAATTTTCATTTTTCTGACCCGCCGGGTTTGGAAAATGATGAAATTTTCCAGAAAAAGTGACCTCTGCCAAATCTGAAAAACTTGCCAAATTTTCATTTTTCTGACCCGCCGGGTTTGGAAAATGATGAAATTTTCCAGAAAAAGTGACCTCTGCCAAATCTGAAAAACTTGCCAAATTTTCATTTTTCTGACCCGCCGGGTTTGGAAAATCCTCAAATTTTCCAGAAAAAGTGACCTCTGCCAAATCTGAAAAACTTGCCAAATTTTCATTTTTCTGACCCGCCGGGTTTGGAAAATGATGAAATTTTCCAGAAAAAGTGACCAATGCCAAATCTGAAAAACTTGCCAAATTTTCATTTTTCTGACCCGCCGGGTTTGGAAAATGATGAAATTTTCCAGAAAAAGTGACCTCTGCCAAATCTGAAAAACTTGCCAAATTTTCATTTTTCTGACCCGCCGGGTTTGGAAAATGATGAAATTTTCCAGAAAAAGTGACCTCTGCCAAATCTGAAAAACTTGCCAAATTTTCATTTTTCTGACCCGCCGGGTTTGGAAAATCCTCAAATTTTCCAGAAAAAGTGACTTCTACCAAATCTGAAAAACTTGCCAAATTTTAATTTTTCTGACCCACCGGGTTTCGAAAATGATGAAATTTTCCAGAAAAAGTGACCTCTGCCAAATCTGAAAAACTTGCCAAATTTTCATTTTTCTGACCCGCCGGGTTTGGAAAATCCTCAAATTTTCCAGAAAAAGTGACCTCTGCCAAATCTGAAAAACTTGCCAAATTTTCATTTTTCTGACCCGCTGGGTTTGGAAAATGATGAAATTTTCCAGAAAAAGTGAGCTCTGCCAAATCTGAAAAACTTGCCAAATTTTCATTTTTCTGACCCGCCGGGTTGGAAAATCCTCAAATTTTCGAGAAAAAGTGACCTCTGCCAAATCTGAAAAACTTGCCAAATTTTCATTTTTCTGACCCGCTGGGTTTGGAAAATCATCAAACTTTCCAGAAAAAGTGACCTCTGCCAAATCTGAAAAACTTGCCAAATTTTCATTTTTCTGACCCGCCGGGTTTGGAAAATCATCAAATTTTCCAGAAAAAGTGACCTCTGCCAAATCTGAAAAACTTGCCAAATTTTCATTTTTCTGACCCGCCGGGTTTGGAAAATCCTCAAATTTTAAAAGTGACCTCTGCCAAATCTGAAAAACTTGCCAAATTTTCATTTTTCTGACCCGCCGGGTTTGGAAAATGATGAAATTTTCCAGAAAAAGTGACCTCTGCCAAATCTGAAAAACTTGCCAAATTTTCATTTTTCTGACCCGCCGGGTTTGGAAAATGATGAAATTTTCCAGAAAAAGTGACCTCTGCCAAATCTGAAAAACTTGCCAAATTTTCATTTTTCTGACCCGCCGGGTTTGGAAAATGATGAAATTTTCCAGAAAAAGTGACCTCTGCCAAATCTGAAAAACTTGCCAAATTTTCATTTTTCTGACCCGCCGGGGTTTGGAAAATCCTCAAATTTTCCAGAAAAAGTGACCTCTGCCAAATCTGAAAAACTTGCCCAAATTTTCATTTTTCTGACCCGCCGGGTTTGGAAAATGATGAAATTTTCCAGAAAAAGTGACCAATGCCAAATCTGAAAAACTTGCCAAATTTTCATTTTTCTGACCCGCCGGGTTTGGAAAATCATCAAATTTTCCAGAAAAAGTGACCTCTGCCAAATCTGAAAAACTTGCCAAATTTTCATTTTTCTGACCCGCCGGGTTTGGAAAATGATGAAATTTTCCAGAAAAAGTGACCTCTGCCAAATCAGAAAAACTTGCCAAATTTTCATTTTTCTGACCCGCCGGGTTTGGAAAATGATGAAATTTTCCAGAAAAAGTGACCTCTGCCAAATCTGAAAAACTTGCCAAATTTTCATTTTTCTGACCCGCCGGGTTTGGAAAATGATGAAATTTTCCAGAAAAAGTGACCTCTGCCAAATCTGAAAAACTTGCCAAATTTTCATTTTTCTGACCCGCCGGGTTTGGAAAATCCTCAAATTTTCCAGAAAAGTGACTTCTACCAAATCTTGAAAAACTTGCCAAATTTTAATTTTTCTGACCCACCGGGTTTCGAAAATGATGAAATTTTCCAGAAAAAGTGACCTCTGCCAAATCTGAAAAACTTGCCAAATTTTCATTTTTCTGACCCGCCGGGTTTGGAAAATAATGAAATTTTCCAGAAAAAGTGAGCTCTGCCAAATCTGAAAAACTTGCCAAATTTTCATTTTTCTGACCCGCCGGGTTTGGAAAATCCTCAAATTTTTCCAGAAAAAGTGACCTCTGCCAAATCTGAAAAACTTGCCAAATTTTCATTTTTCTGACCCGCCGGGTTTGGAAAATCATCAAATTTTCCAGAAAAAGTGACCTCTGCCAAATCTGAAAAACTTGCCAAATTTTCATTTTTCTGACCCGCCGGGTTTGGAAAATCCTCAAATTTTCCAGAAAAAGTGACCTCTGCCAAATCTGAAAAACTTGCCAAATTTTCATTTTTCTGACCCGCCGGGTTTGGAAAATGATGAAATTTTCCAGAAAAAGTGACCTCTGCCAAATCTGAAAAACTTGCCAAAATTTTCATTTTTCTGACCCGCCGGGTTTGGAAAATCCTCAAATTTTCCAGAAAAAGTGACTTCTGCCAAATCTGAAAAACTTGCCAAATTTTCATTTTTCTGACCCGCCGGGTTTGGAAAATCCTCAAATTTTCCAGAAAAAGTGACCTCTGCCAAATCTGAAAAACTTGTCAAATTTTCATTTTTCTGACCCGCCGGGTTTGGAAAATCCTCAAATTTTCCAGAAAAAGTGACCTCTGCCAAATCTGAAAAACTTGCCAAAATTTTCATTTTTCTGACCCGCCGGGTTTGGAAAATGATGAAATTTTCCAGAAAAAGTGACCAATGCCAAATCTGAAAAACTTGCCAAATTTTCATTTTTCTGACCCGCCGGGTTTGGAAAATCATCAAATTTTCCAGAAAAAAGTGACCTCTGCCAAATTGAAAAACTTGCCAAATTTTCATTTTTCTGACCCGCCGGGTTTGGAAAATGATGAAATTTTCCAGAAAAAGTGACCTCTGCCAAATCAGAAAAACTTGCCAAATTTTCATTTTTCTGACCCGCCGGGTTTGGAAAATGATGAAATTTTCCAGAAAAAGTGACCTCTGCCAAATCTGAAAAACTTGCCAAATTTTTCATTTTTCTGACCCGCCGGGTTTGGAAAATGATGAAATTTTCCAGAAAAAGTGACCTCTGCCAAATCTGAAAAACTTGCCAAATTTTCATTTTTCTGACCCGCCGGGTTTGGAAAATCATCAAATTTTCCAGAAAAAGTGACCTCTGCCAAATCTGAAAAACTTGCCAAATTTTCATTTTTCTGACCCGCCGGGTTTGGAAAATGATGAAATTTTCCAGAAAAAGTGACCTCTGCCAAATCTGAAAAACTTGCCAAATTTTCATTTTTCTGACCCGCCGGGTTTGGAAAATCCTCAAATTTTCCAGAAAAAGTGACTTCTACCAAATCTGAAAAACTTGCCAAATTTTCATTTTTCTGACCCACCGGGTTTCGAAAATGATGAAATTTTCCAGAAAAAGTGACCTCTGCCAAATCTGAAAAACTTGCCAAATTTTCATTTTTCTGACCCGCCGGGTTTGGAAAATGATGAAATTTTCCAGAAAAAGTGACCTCTGCCAAATCTGAAAAACTTGTCAAATTTTCATTTTTCTGACCCGCCGGGTTTGGAAAATCCTCAAATTTTCCAGAAAAAGTGACCTCTGCCAAATCTGAAAAACTTGCCAAATTTTCATTTTTCTGACCCGCCGGGTTTGGAAAATCATCAAATTTTCCAGAAAAAGTGACCTCTGCCAAATCTGAAAAACTTGCCAAATTTTTCATTTTTCTGACCCGCCGGGTTTGGAAAATCCTCAAATTTTCCAGAAAAAGTGACCTCTGCCAAATCTGAAAAACTTGCCAAATTTTCATTTTTCTGACCCGCCGGGTTTGGAAAATGATGAAATTTTCCAGAAAAAGTGACCTCTGCCAAATCTGAAAAACTTGCCAAATTTTCATTTTTCTGACCCGCCGGGTTTGGAAAATGATGAAATTTTCCAGAAAAAGTGACCTCTGCCAAATCTGAAAAACTTGCCAAATTTTCATTTTTCTGACCCGCCGGGTTTGGAAAATCCTCAAATTTTCCAGAAAAAGTGACCTCTGCCAAATCTGAAAAACTTGCCAAATTTTCATTTTTCTGACCCGCCGGGTTTGGAAAATGATGAAATTTTCCAGAAAAAGTGACCAATGCCAAATCTGAAAAACTTGCCAAATTTTCATTTTTCTGACCCGCCGGGTTTGGAAAATCATCAAATTTTCCAGAAAAAGTGACCTCTGCCAAATCTGAAAAACTTGCCAAATTTTCATTTTTCTGACCCGCCGGGTTTGGAAAATGATGAAATTTTCCAGAAAAAGTGACCTCTGCAAATCAGAAAAACTTGCCAAATTTTCATTTTTCTGACCCGCCGGGTTTGGAAAATGATGAAATTTTCCAGAAAAAGTGACCTCTGCCAAATCTGAAAAACTTGCCAAATTTTCATTTTTCTGACCCGCCGGGTTTGGAAAATGATGAAATTTTCCAGAAAAAGTGACCTCTGCCAAATCTGAAAAACTTGCCAAATTTTCATTTTTCTGACCCGCCGGGTTTGGAAAATCCTCAAATTTTCCAGAAAAAGTGACTTCTACCAAATCTGAAAAACTTGCCAAATTTTAATTTTTCTGACCCACCGGGTTTCGAAAATGATGAAATTTTCCAGAAAAAGTGACCTCTGCCAAATCTGAAAAACTTGCCAAATTTTCATTTTTCTGACCCGCCGGGTTTGGAAAATCCTCAAATTTTCCAGAAAAAGTGACCTCTGCCAAATCTGAAAAACTTGCCAAATTTTCATTTTTCTGACCCGCCGGGTTTGGAAAATGATGAAATTTTCCAGAAAAAGTGAGCTCTGCCAAATCTGAAAAACTTGCCAAATTTTCATTTTTCTGACCCGCCGGGTTTGGAAAATCCTCAAATTTTCGAGAAAAAGTGACCTCTGCCAAATCTGAAAAACTTGCCAAATTTTCATTTTTCTGACCCGCTGGGTTTGGAAAATCATCAAATTTTCCAGAAAAAGTGACCTCTGCCAAATCTGAAAAACTTGCCAAATTTTCATTTTTCTGACCCGCCGGGTTTGGAAAATCATCAAATTTTCCAGAAAAAGTGACCTCTGCCAAATCTGAAAAACTTGCCAAATTTTCATTTTTCTGACCCGCCGGGTTTGGAAAATCCTCAAATTTTCCAGAAAAAGTGACCTCTGCCAAATCTGAAAAACTTGCCAAATTTTCATTTTTCTGACCCGCCGGGTTTGGAAAATGATGAAATTTTCCAGAAAAAGTGACCTCTGCCAAATCTGAAAAACTTGCCAAATTTTCATTTTTCTGACCCGCCGGGTTTGGAAAATGATGAAATTTTCCAGAAAAAGTGACCTCTGCCAAATCTGAAAAACTTGCCAAATTTTCATTTTTCTGACCCGCCGGGTTTGGAAAATGATGAAATTTTCCAGAAAAAGTGACCTCTGCCAAATCTGAAAAACTTGCCAAATTTTCATTTTTCTGACCCGCCGGGTTTGGAAAATCCTCAAATTTTCCAGAAAAAGTGACCTCTGCCAAATCTGAAAAAACTTGCCAAATTTTCATTTTTCTGACCCGCCGGGTTTGGAAAATGATGAAATTTTCCAGAAAAAGTGACCAATGCCAAATCTGAAAAACTTGCCAAATTTTCATTTTTCTGACCCGCCGGGGTTTGGAAAATCATCAAATTTTCCAGAAAAAGTGACCTCTGCCAAATCTGAAAAACTTGCCAAATTTTCATTTTTCTGACCCGCCGGGGTTTGGAAAATGATGAAATTTTCCAGAAAAAGTGACCTCTGCCAAATCAGAAAAAACTTGCCAAATTTTCATTTTTCTGACCCGCCGGGTTTGGAAAATGATGAAATTTTCCAGAAAAAGTGACCTCTGCCAAATCTGAAAAACTTGCCAAATTTTCATTTTTCTGACCCGCCGGGTTTGGAAAATGATGAAATTTTCCAGAAAAAGGTGACCTCTGCCAAATCTGAAAAACTTGCCAAATTTTCATTTTTCTGACCCGCCGGGTTTGGAAAATCCTCAAATTTTCCAGAAAAAGTGACTTCTACCAAATCTGAAAAACTTGCCAAATTTTCATTTTTCTGACCCACCGGGTTTGGAAAATGATGAAATTTTCCAGAAAAAGTGACCTCTGCCAAATCTGAAAAACTTGCCAAATTTTCATTTTTCTGACCCGCCGGGTTTGGAAAATGATGAAATTTTCCAGAAAAAGTGACCTCTGCCAAATCTGAAAAACTTGTCAAATTTTCATTTTTCTGACCCGCCGGGTTTGGAAAATCCTCAAATTTTCCAGAAAAAGTGACCCTCTGCCAAATCTGAAAAACTTGCCAAATTTTCATTTTTCTGACCCGCCGGGTTTGGAAAATCATCAAATTTTCCAGAAAAAGTGACCTCTGCCAAATCTGAAAAAACTTGCCAAATTTTCATTTTTCTGACCCGCCGGGTTTGGAAAATCCTCAAATTTTCCAGAAAAAGTGACCTCTGCCAAATCTGAAAAACTTGCCAAATTTTCATTTTTCTGACCGCCGGGTTTGGAAAATGATGAAATTTTCCAGAAAAAGTGACCTCTGCCAAATCTGAAAAACTTGCCAAATTTTCATTTTTCTGACCCGCCGGGTTTGGAAAATGATGAAATTTTCCAGAAAAAGTGACCTCTGCCAAATCTGAAAAACTTGCCAAATTTTCATTTTTCTGACCCGCCGGGTTTGGAAAATCCTCAAATTTTCCAGAAAAAGTGACCTCTGCCAAATCTGAAAAACTTGCCAAATTTTCATTTTTCTGACCCGCCGGGTTTGGAAAATGATGAAATTTTCCAGAAAAAGTGACCAATGCCAAATCTGAAAAACTTGCCAAATTTTCATTTTTCTGACCCGCCGGGTTTGGAAAATCATCAAATTTTCCAGAAAAAGTGACCTCTGCCAAATCTGAAAAACTTGCCAAATTTTCATTTTTCTGACCCGCCGGGTTTGGAAAATGATGAAATTTTCCAGAAAAAGTGACCTCTGCCAAATCAGAAAAACTTGCCAAATTTTCATTTTTCTGACCCGCCGGGTTTGGAAAATGATGAAATTTTCCAGAAAAAGTGACCTCTGCCAAATCTGAAAAACTTGCCAAATTTTCATTTTTCTGACCCGCCGGGGTTTGGAAAATGATGAAATTTTCCAGAAAAAGTGACCTCTGCCAAATCTGAAAAACTTGCCAAATTTTCATTTTTCTGACCCGCCGGGTTTGGAAAATCCTCAAATTTTCCAGAAAAAGTGACTTCTACCAAATCTGAAAAACTTGCCAAATTTTAATTTTTCTGACCCACCGGGTTTCGAAAATGATGAAATTTTCCAGAAAAAGTGACCTCTGCCAAATCTGAAAAACTTGCCAAATTTTCATTTTTCTGACCCGCCGGGTTTGGAAAATCCTCAAATTTTCCAGAAAAAGTGACCTCTGCCAAATCTGAAAAACTTGCCAAATTTTCATTTTTCTGACCCGCCGGGTTTGGAAAATGATGAAATTTTCCAGAAAAAGTGAGCTCTGCCAAATCTGAAAAACTTGCCAAATTTTCATTTTTCTGACCCGCCGGGTTTGGAAAATCCTCAAATTTTCGAGAAAAAGTGACCTCTGCCAAATCTGAAAAACTTGCCAAATTTTCATTTTTCTGACCCGCTGGGTTTGGAAAATCATCAAATTTTCCAGAAAAAGTGACCTCTGCCAAATCTGAAAAACTTGCCAAATTTTCATTTTTCTGACCCGCCGGGTTTTGGAAAATCATCAAATTTTCCAGAAAAAGTGACCTCTGCCAAATCTGAAAAACTTGCCAAATTTTCATTTTTCTGACCCGCCGGGTTTGGAAAATCCTCAAATTTTCCAGAAAAAGTGACCTCTGCCAAATCTGAAAAACTTGCCAAATTTTCATTTTTCTGACCCGCCGGGTTTGGAAAATGATGAAATTTTCCAGAAAAAGTGACCTCTGCCAAATCTGAAAAACTTGCCAAATTTTCATTTTTCTGACCCGCCGGGTTTGGAAAATGATGAAATTTTCCAGAAAAAGTGACCTCTGCCAAATCTGAAAAACTTGCCAAATTTTCATTTTTCTGACCCGCCGGGTTTGGAAAATGATGAAATTTTCCAGAAAAAGTGACCTCTGCCAAATCTGAAAAACTTGCCAAATTTTCATTTTTCTGACCCGCCGGGTTTGGAAAATCCTCAAATTTTCCAGAAAAAGTGACCTCTGCCAAATCTGAAAAACTTGCCAAATTTTCATTTTTCTGACCCGCCGGGTTTGGAAAATGATGAAATTTTCCAGAAAAAGTGACCAATGCCAAATCTGAAAAACTTGCCAAATTTTCATTTTTCTGACCCGCCGGGTTTGGAAAATCATCAAATTTTCCAGAAAAAGTGACCTCTGCCAAATCTGAAAAACTTGCCAAATTTTCATTTTTCTGACCCGCCGGGTTTGGAAAATGATGAAATTTTCCAGAAAAAGTGACCTCTGCCAAATCAGAAAAACTGCCAAATTTTCATTTTTCTGACCCGCCGGGTTTGGAAAATGATGAAATTTTCCAGAAAAAGTGACCTCTGCCAAATCTGAAAAACTTGCCAAATTTTCATTTTTCTGACCGCCGGGTTTGGAAAAATGATGAAATTTTCCAGAAAAAGTGACCTCTGCCAAATCTGAAAAAACTTGCCAAATTTTCATTTTTCTGACCCGCCGGGTTTGGAAAATCCTCAAATTTTCCAGAAAAAGTGACTTCTACCAAATCTGAAAAACTTGCCAAATTTTAATTTTTCTGACCCACCGGGTTTCGAAAATGATGAAATTTTCCAGAAAAAAGTGACCTCTGCCAAATCTGAAAAACTTGCCAAATTTTCATTTTTCTGACCCGCCGGGTTTGGAAAATGATGAAATTTTCCAGAAAAAGTGAGCTCTGCCAAATCTGAAAAACTTGCCAAATTTTCATTTTTCTGACCCGCCGGGTTTGGAAAATCCTCAAATTTTCCAGAAAAAGTGACCTCTGCCAAATCTGAAAAACTTGCCAAATTTTCATTTTTCTGACCCGCCGGGTTTGGAAAATCATCAAATTTTCCAGAAAAAGTGACCTCTGCCAAATCTGAAAAACTGCCAAATTTTCATTTTTCTGACCCGCCGGGTTTGGAAAATCCTCAAATTTTCCAGAAAAAGTGACCTCTGCCAAATCTGAAAAAACTTGCCAAATTTTCATTTTTCTGACCCGCCGGGTTTGGAAAATGATGAAATTTTCCAGAAAAAGTGACCTCTGCCAAATCTGAAAAACTTGCCAAATTTTCATTTTTCTGACCCGCCGGGTTTGGAAAATCCTCAAATTTTCCAGAAAAAGTGACTTCTGCCAAATCTGAAAAACTTGCCAAATTTTCATTTTTCTGACCCGCCGGGTTTGGAAAATCCTCAAATTTTCCAGAAAAAGTGACCTCTGCCAAATCTGAAAAACTTGTCAAATTTTCATTTTTCTGACCCGCCGGGTTTGGAAAATCCTCAAATTTTCCAGAAAAAGTGACCTCTGCCAAATCTGAAAAACTTGCCAAATTTTCATTTTTCTGACCCGCCGGGTTTGGAAAATGATGAAATTTTCCAGAAAAAGTGACCAATGCCAAATCTGAAAAACTTGCCAAATTTTCATTTTTCTGACCCGCCGGGTTTGGAAAATCATCAAATTTTCCAGAAAAAGTGACCTCTGCCAAATCTGAAAAAACTTGCCAAATTTTCATTTTTCTGACCCGCCGGGTTTGGAAAATGATGAAATTTTCCAGAAAAAGTGACCTCTGCCAAATCAGAAAAACTTGCCAAATTTTCATTTTTCTGACCCGCCGGGTTTGGAAAATGATGAAATTTTCCAGAAAAAGTGACCTCTGCCAAATCTGAAAAACTTGCCAAATTTTCATTTTTCTGACCCGCCGGGTTTGGAAAATGATGAAATTTTCCAGAAAAAGTGACCTCTGCCAAATCTGAAAAACTTGCCAAATTTTCATTTTTCTGACCCGCCGGGTTTGGAAAATCATCAAATTTTCCAGAAAAAGTGACCTCTGCCAAATCTGAAAAACTTGCCAAATTTTCATTTTTCTGACCCGCCGGGTTTGGAAAATCATCAAATTTTCCAGAAAAAGTGACCTCTGCCAAATCTGAAAAACTTGCCAAATTTTCATTTTTCTGACCCGCCGGGTTTGGAAAATGATGAAATTTTCCAGAAAAAGTGACCTCTGCCAAATGTGAAAAACTTGCCAAATTTTCATTTTTCTGACCCGCCGGGTATGGAAAATCCTCAAATTTTCCAGAAAAAGTGACCTCTGCCAAATCTGAAAAACTTGCCAAATTTTCATTTTTCTGACCCGCCGGGTTTGGAAAATCATCAAATTTTCCAGAAAAAGTGACCTCTGCCAAATCTGAAAAACTTGCCAAATTTTCATTTTTCTGACCCGCCGGGTTTGGAAAATGATGAAATTTTCCAGAAAAAGTGACCTCTGCCAAATCTGAAAAACTTGCCAAATTTTCATTTTTCTGACCCGCCGGGTTTGGAAAATCCTCAAATTTTCCAGAAAAAGTGACCTCTGCCAAATCTGAAAAACTTGCCAAATTTTCATTTTTCTGACCCGCCGGGTTTGGAAAATGATGAAATTTTCCAGAAAAAGTGACCAATGCCAAATCTGAAAAACTTGCCAAATTTTCATTTTTCTGACCCGCCGGGTTTGGAAAATCATCAAATTTTCCAGAAAAAGTGACCTCTGCCAAATCTGAAAAACTTGCCAAATTTTCATTTTTCTGACCCGCCGGGTTTGGAAAATCATCAAATTTTCCAGAAAAAGTGACCTCTGCCAAATCTGAAAAACTTGCCAAATTTTCATTTTTCTGACCCGCCGGGTTTGGAAAATCCTCAAATTTTCCAGAAAAAGTGACCTCTGCCAAATCTGAAAAACTTGCCAAATTTTCATTTTTCTGACCCGTCGGGTTTGGAAAATGATGAAATTTTCCAGAAAAAGTGACCTCTGACAAATCTGAAAAAATTGCCAAATTTTCATTTTTCTGACCCGCCGGGTTTGGAAAATGATGAAATTTTCCAGAAAAAGTGACCTCTGCCAAATCTGAAAAACTTGCCAAATTTTCATTTTTCTGACCCGCCGGGTTTGGAAAATGATGAAATTTTCCAGAAAAAGTGACCTCTGCCAAATCTGAAAAACTTGCCAAATTTTCATTTTTCTGACCCGCCGGGTTTGGAAAATCATCAAATTTTCCAGAAAAAGTGACCTCTGCCAAATCTGAAAAACTTGCCAAATTTTCATTTTTCTGACCCGCCGGGTTTGGAAAATCCTCAAATTTTCCAGAAAAAGTGACCTCTGCCAAATCTGAAAAACTTGCCAAATTTTCATTTTTCTGACCCGCCGGGTTTGGAAAATCATCAAATTTTCCAGAAAAAGTGACCTCTGCCAAATCTGAAAAACTTGCCAAATTTTCATTTTTCTGACCCGCCGGGTTTGGAAAATCCTCAAATTTTCCAGAAAAAGTGACTTCTGCCAAATCTGAAAAACTTGCCAAATTTTCATTTTTCTGACCCGCCAGGTTTGGAAAATGATGAAATTTTCCAGAAAAAGTGACCTCTGCCAAATCTGAAAAACTTGTCAAATTTTCATTTTTCTGACCCGCCGGGTTTGGAAAATCCTCAAATTTTCCAGAAAAAGTGACCTCTGCCAAATCTGAAAAACTTGCCAAATTTTCATTTTTCTGACCCGCCGGGTTTGGAAAATGATGAAATTTTCCAGAAAAAGTGACCAATGCCAAATCTGAAAAACTTGCCAAATTTTCATTTTTCTGACCGGCCGGGTTTGGAAAATCATCAAATTTTCCAGAAAAAGTGACCTCTGCCAAATCTGAAAAACTTGCCAAATTTTCATTTTTCTGACCTGCCGGGTTTGGAAAATGATGAAATTTTCCAGAAAAAGTGACCTCTGCCAAATCAGAAAAACTTGCCAAATTTTCATTTTTCTGACCCGCCGGGTTTGGAAAATGATGAAATTTTCCAGAAAAAGTGACCTCTGCCAAATCTGAAAAACTTGCCAAATTTTCATTTTTCTGACCCGCCGGGTTTGGAAAATGATGAAATTTTCCAGAAAAAGTGACCTCTGCCAAATCTGAAAAACTTGCCAAATTTTCATTTTTCTGACCCGCCGGGTTTGGAAAATCATCAAATTTTCCAGAAAAAGTGACCTCTGCCAAATCTGAAAAACTTGCCAAATTTTCATTTTTCTGACCCGCCGGGTTTGGAAAATCATCAAATTTTCCAGAAAAAGTGACCTCTGCCAAATCTGAAAAACTTGCCAAATTTTCATTTTTCTGACCCGCCGGGTTTGGAAAATGATGAAATTTTCCAGAAAAAGTGACCTCTGCCAAATCTGAAAAACTTGCCAAATTTTCATTTTTCTGACCCGCCGGGTTTGGAAAATCCTCAAATTTTCCAGAAAAAGTGACCTCTGCCAAATCTGAAAAACTTGCCAAATTTTCATTTTTCTGACCCGCCGGGTTTGGAAAATGATGAAATTTTCCAGAAAAAGTGACCTCTGCCAAATCTGAAAAACTTGCCAAATTTTCATTTTTCTGACCCGCCGGGTTTGGAAAATCATCAAATTTTCCAGAAAAAGTGACCTCTGCCAAATCTGAACAACTTGCCAAATTTTCATTTTTCTGACCCGCCGGGTTTGGAAAATCCTCAAATTTTCCAGAAAAAGTGACCTCTGCCAAATCTGAAAAACTTGCCAAATTTTCATTTTTCTGACCCGCCGGGTTTGGAAAATCATCAAATTTTCCAGAAAAAGTGACCTCTGCCAAATCTGAAAAACTTGCCAAATTTTCATTTTTCTGACCCGCCAAGTTTGGAAAATCCTCAAATTTTCCAGAAAAAGTGACTTCTGCCAAATCTGAAAAACTTGCCAAATTTTCATTTTTCTGACCCGCCAGGTTTGGAAAATGATGAAATTTTCCAGAAAAAGTGACCAATGCCAAATCTGAAAAACTTGCCAAATTTTCATTTTTCTGACCCGCCGGGTTTGGAAAATCATCAAATTTTCCAGAAAAAGTGACCTCTGCCAAATCTGAAAAACTTGCCAAATTTTCATTTTTCTGACCCGCCGGGTTTGGAAAATGATGAAATTTTCCAGAAAAAGTGACCTCTGCCAAATCTGAAAAACTTGTCAAATTTTCATTTTTCTGACCCGCCGGGTTTGGAAAATCCTCAAATTTTCCAGAAAAAGTGACCTCTGCCAAATCTGAAAAACTTGCCAAATTTTCATTTTTCTGACCCGCCGGGTTTGGAAAATGATGAAATTTTCCAGAAAAAGTGACCAATGCCAAATCTGAAAAACTTGCCAAATTTTCATTTTTCTGACCCGCCGGGTTTGGAAAATGATGAAATTTTCCAGAAAAAGTGACCTCTGCCAAATCAGAAAAACTTGCCAAATTTTCATTTTTCTGACCCGCCGGGTTTGGAAAATGATGAAATTTTCCAGAAAAAGTGACCTCTGCCAAATCTGAAAAACTTGCCAAATTTTCATTTTTCTGACCCGCCGGGTTTGGAAAATGATGAAATTTTCCAGAAAAAGTTACCTCTGCCAAATCTGAAAAACTTGCCAAATTTTCATTTTTCTGACCCGCCGGGTTTGGAAAATCCTCAAATTTTCCAGAAAAAGTGACCTCTGCCAAATCTGAAAAACTTGCCAAATTTTCATTTTTCTGACCCGCCGGGTTTGGAAAATGATGAAATTTTCCAGAAAAAGTGACCTCTGCCAAATCTGAAAAACTTGCCAAATTTTCATTTTTCTGACCCGCCGGGTTTGGAAAATCCTCAAATTTTCCAGAAAAAGTGACTTCTACCAAATCTGAAAAACTTGCCAAATTTTCATTTTTCTGACCCACCGGGTTTCGAAAATGATGAAATTTTCCAGAAAAAGTGACCTCTGCCAAATCTGAAAAACTTGTCAAATTTTCATTTTTCTGACCCGCCGGGTTTGGAAAATGATCAAATTTTCCAGAAAAAGTGACCTCTGCCAAATCTGAAAAACTTGTCAAATTTTCATTTTTCTGACCCGCCGGGTTTGGAAAATCCTCAAATTTTCCAGAAAAAGTGACCTCTGCCAAATCTGAAAAACTTGCCAAATTTTCATTTTTCTGACCCGCCGGGTTTGGAAAATGATGAAATTTTCCAGAAAAAGTGACCTCTGCCAAATCTGAAAAACTTGCCAAATTTTCATTTTTCTGACCCGCCGGGTTTGGAAAATCCTCAAATTTTCCAGAAAAAGTGACCTCTGCCAAATCTGAAAAACTTGCCAAATTTTCATTTTTCTGACCCGCCGGGTTTGGAAAATGATGAAATTTTTCAGAAAAAGTGACCTCTGCCAAATCAGAAAAACTTGCCAAATTTTCATTTTTCTGACCCGCCGGGTTTGGAAAATGATGAAATTTTCCAGAAAAAGTGACCTCTGCCAAATCTGAAAAACTTGCCAAATTTTCATTTTTCTGACCCGCCGGGTTTGGAAAATGATGAAATTTTCCAGAAAAAGTTACCTCTGCCAAATCTGAAAAACTTGCCAAATTTTCATTTTTCTGACCCGCCGGGTTTGGAAAATCCTCAAATTTTCCAGAAAAAGTGACCTCTGCCAAATCTGAAAAACTTGCCAAATTTTCATTTTTCTGACCCGCCGGGTTTGGAAAATGATGAAATTTTCCAGAAAAAGTGACCTCTGCCAAATCTGAAAAACTTGCCAAATTTTCATTTTTCTGACCCGCCGGGTTTGGAAAATCCTCAAATTTTCCAGAAAAAGTGACTTCTACCAAATCTGAAAAACTTGCCAAATTTTCATTTTTCTGACCCACCGGGTTTCGAAAATGATGAAATTTTCCAGAAAAAGTGACCTCTGCCAAATCTGAAAAACTTGTCAAATTTTCATTTTTCTGACCCGCCGGGTTTGGAAAATGATCAAATTTTCCAGAAAAAGTGACCTCTGCCAAATCTGAAAAACTTGTCAAATTTTCATTTTTCTGACCCGCCGGGTTTGGAAAATCCTCAAATTTTCCAGAAAAAGTGACCTCTGCCAAATCTGAAAAACTTGCCAAATTTTCATTTTTCTGACCCGCCGGGTTTGGAAAATGATGAAATTTTCCAGAAAAAGTGACCTCTGCCAAATCTGAAAAACTTGCCAAATTTTCATTTTTCTGACCCGCCGGGTTTGGAAAATCCTCAAATTTTCCAGAAAAAGTGACCTCTGCCAAATCTGAAAAACTTGCCAAATTTTCATTTTTCTGACCCGCCGGGTTTGGAAAATGATGAAATTTTCCAGAAAAAGTGACCTCTGCCAAATCTGAAAAACTTGCCAATTTTTCATTTTTCTGACCCGCCGGGTTTGGAAAATCCTCAAATTTTCCAGAAAAAGTGACCTCTGCCAAATCTGAAAAACTTGCCAAATTTTCATTTTTCTGACCCGCCGGGTTTGGAAAATGATGAAATTTTCCAGAAAAAGTGACCTCTGCCAAATCTGAAAAACTTGCCAAATTTTCATTTTTCTGACCCGCCGGGTTTGGAAAATCCTCAAATTTTCCAGAAAAAGTGACTTCTGCCAAATCTGAAAAACTTGCCAAATTTTCATTTTTCTGACCCGCCGGGTTTGGAAAATGATGAAATTTTCCAGAAAAAGTGACCTCTGCCAAATCTGAAAAACTTGTCAAATTTTCATTTTTCTGACCCGCCGGGTTTGGAAAATCCTCAAATTTTCCAGAAAAAGTGACCTCTGCCAAATCTGAAAAACTTGCCAAATTTTCATTTTTCTGACCCGCCGGGTTTGGAAAATGATGAAATTTTCCAGAAAAAGTGACCAATGCCAAATCTGAAAAACTTGCCAAATTTTCATTTTTCTGACCCGCCGGGTTTGGAAAATGATGAAATTTTCCAGAAAAAGTGACCTCTGCCAAATCTGAAAAACTTGCCAAATTTTCATTTTTCTGACCCGCCGGGTTTGGAAAATCATCAAATTTTCCAGAAAAAGTGACCTCTGCCAAATCTGAAAAACTTGCCAAATTTTCATTTTTCTGACCCGCCGGGTTTGGAAAATCCTCAAATTTTCCAGAAAAAGTGACCTCTGCCAAATCTGAAAAACTTGCCAAATTTTCATTTTTCTGACCCGCCGGGTTTGGAAAATCATCAAATTTTCCAGAAAAAGTGACCTCTGCCAAATCTGAAAAACTTGCCAAATTTTCATTTTTCTGACCCGCCGGGTTTGGAAAATCCTCAAATTTTCCAGAAAAAGTGACTTCTGCCAAATCTGAAAAACTTGCCAAATTTTCATTTTTCTGACCCGCCAGGTTTGGAAAATGATGAAATTTTCCAGAAAAAGTGACCTCTGCCAAATCTGAAAAACTTGTCAAATTTTCATTTTTCTGACCCGCCGGGTTTGGAAAATCCTCAAATTTTCCAGAAAAAGTGACCTCTGCCAAATCTGAAAAACTTGCCAAATTTTCATTTTTCTGACCCGCCGGGTTTGGAAAATGATGAAATTTTCCAGAAAAAGTTACCTCTGCCAAATCTGAAAAACTTGCCAAATTTTCATTTTTCTGACCCGCCGGGTTTGGAAAATCCTCAAATTTTCCAGAAAAAGTGACCTCTGCCAAATCTGAAAAACTTGCCAAATTTTCATTTTTCTGACCCGCCGGGTTTGGAAAATGATGAAATTTTCCAGAAAAAGTGACCTCTGCCAAATCTGAAAAACTTGCCAAATTTTCATTTTTCTGACCCGCCGGGTTTGGAAAATCCTCAAATTTTCCAGAAAAAGTGACTTCTACCAAATCTGAAAAACTTGCCAAATTTTCATTTTTCTGACCCACCGGGTTTCGAAAATGATGAAATTTTCCAGAAAAAGTGACCTCTGCCAAATCTGAAAAACTTGTCAAATTTTCATTTTTCTGACCCGCCGGGTTTGGAAAATGATCAAATTTTCCAGAAAAAGTGACCTCTGCCAAATCTGAAAAACTTGTCAAATTTTCATTTTTCTGACCCGCCGGGTTTGGAAAATCCTCAAATTTTCCAGAAAAAGTGACCTCTGCCAAATCTGAAAAACTTGCCAAATTTTCATTTTTCTGACCCGCCGGGTTTGGAAAATGATGAAATTTTCCAGAAAAAGTGACCTCTGCCAAATCTGAAAAACTTGCCAAATTTTCATTTTTCTGACCCGCCGGGTTTGGAAAATCCTCAAATTTTCCAGAAAAAGTGACCTCTGCCAAATCTGAAAAACTTGCCAAATTTTCATTTTTCTGACCCGCCGGGTTTGGAAAATGATGAAATTTTCCAGAAAAAGTGACCTCTGCCAAATCAGAAAAACTTGCCAAATTTTCATTTTTCTGACCCGCCGGGTTTGGAAAATGATGAAATTTTCCAGAAAAAGTGACCTCTGCCAAATCTGAAAAACTTGCCAAATTTTCATTTTTCTGACCCGCCGGGTTTGGAAAATGATGAAATTTTCCAGAAAAAGTTACCTCTGCCAAATCTGAAAAACTTGCCAAATTTTCATTTTCTGACCCGCCGGGTTTGGAAAATCCTCAAATTTTCCAGAAAAAGTGACCTCTGCCAAATCTGAAAAACTTGCCAAATTTTCATTTTTCTGACCCGCCGGGTTTGGAAAATGATGAAATTTTCCAGAAAAAGTGACCTCTGCCAAATCTGAAAAACTTGCCAAATTTTCATTTTTCTGACCCGCCGGGTTTGGAAAATCCTCAAATTTTCCAGAAAAAGTGACTTCTACCAAATCTGAAAAACTTGCCAAATTTTCATTTTTCTGACCCACCGGGTTTCGAAAATGATGAAATTTTCCAGAAAAAGTGACCTCTGCCAAATCTGAAAAACTTGTCAAATTTTCATTTTTCTGACCCGCCGGGTTTGGAAAATGATCAAATTTTCCAGAAAAAGTGACCTCTGCCAAATCTGAAAAACTTGTCAAATTTTCATTTTTCTGACCCGCCGGGTTTGGAAAATCCTCAAATTTTCCAGAAAAAGTGACCTCTGCCAAATCTGAAAAACTTGCCAAATTTTCATTTTTCTGACCCGCCGGGTTTGGAAAATGATGAAATTTTCCAGAAAAAGTGACCTCTGCCAAATCTGAAAAACTTGCCAAATTTTCATTTTTCTGACCCGCCGGGTTTGGAAAATCCTCAAATTTTCCAGAAAAAGTGACCTCTGCCAAATCTGAAAAACTTGCCAATTTTTCATTTTTCTGACCCGCCGGGTTTGGAAAATCCTCAAATTTTCCAGAAAAAGTGACCTCTGCCAAATCTGAAAAACTTGCCAAATTTTCATTTTTCTGACCCGCCGGGTTTGGAAAATGATGAAATTTTCCAGAAAAAGTGACCTCTGCCAAATCTGAAAAACTTGCCAAATTTTCATTTTTCTGACCCGCCGGGTTTGGAAAATCCTCAAATTTTCCAGAAAAAGTGACTTCTGCCAAATCTGAAAAACTTGCCAAATTTTCATTTTTCTGACCCGCCGGGTTTGGAAAATGATGAAATTTTCCAGAAAAAGTGACCTCTGCCAAATCTGAAAAACTTGTCAAATTTTCATTTTTCTGACCCGCCGGGTTTGGAAAATCCTCAAATTTTCCAGAAAAAGTGACCTCTGCCAAATCTGAAAAACTTGCCAAATTTTCATTTTTCTGACCCGCCGGGTTTGGAAAATGATGAAATTTTCCAGAAAAAGTGACCGATGCCAAATCTGAAAAACTTGCCAAATTTTCATTTTTCTGACCCGCCGGGTTTGGAAAATGATGAAATTTTCCAGAAAAAGTGACCTCTGCCAAATCTGAAAAACTTGCCAAATTTTCATTTTTCTGACCCGCCGGGTTTGGAAAATCATCAAATTTTCCAGAAAAAGTGACCTCTGCCAAATCTGAAAAACTTGCCAAATTTTCATTTTTCTGACCCGCCGGGTTTGGAAAATCCTCAAATTTTCCAGAAAAAGTGACCTCTGCCAAATCTGAAAAACTTGCCAAATTTTCATTTTTCTGACCCGCCGGGTTTGGAAAATCATCAAATTTTCCAGAAAAAGTGACCTCTGCCAAATCTGAAAAACTTGCCAAATTTTCATTTTTCTGACCCGCCGGGTTTGGAAAATCCTCAAATTTTCCAGAAAAAGTGACTTCTGCCAAATCTGAAAAACTTGCCAAATTTTCATTTTTCTGACCCGCCAGGTTTGGAAAATGATGAAATTTTCCAGAAAAAGTGACCTCTGCCAAATCTGAAAAACTTGTCAAATTTTCATTTTTCTGACCCGCCGGGTTTGGAAAATCCTCAAATTTTCCAGAAAAAGTGACCTCTGCCAAATCTGAAAAACTTGCCAAATTTTCATTTTTCTGACCCGCCGGGTTTGGAAAATGATGAAATTTCCAGAAAAAGTGACCAATGCCAAATCTGAAAAACTTGCCAAATTTTCATTTTTCTGACCGGCCGGGTTTGGAAAATCATCAAATTTTCCAGAAAAAGTGACCTCTGCCAAATCTGAAAAACTTGCCAAATTTTCATTTTTCTGACCTGCCGGGTTTGGAAAATGATGAAATTTTCCAGAAAAAAGTGACCTCTGCCAAATCAGAAAAACTTGCCAAATTTTCATTTTTCTGACCCGCCGGGTTTGGAAAATGATGAAATTTTCCAGAAAAAGTGACCTCTGCCAAATCTGAAAAACTTGCCAAATTTTCATTTTTCTGACCCGCCGGGTTTGGAAAATGATGAAATTTTCCAGAAAAAGTGACCTCTGCCAAATCTGAAAAAACTTGCCAAATTTTCATTTTTCTGACCCGCCGGGTTTGGAAAATCATCAAATTTTCCAGAAAAAGTGACCTCTGCCAAATCTGAAAAACTTGCCAAATTTTCATTTTTCTGACCCGCCGGGTTTGGAAAATCATCAAATTTTCCAGAAAAAGTGACCTCTGCCAAATCTGAAAAACTTGCCAAATTTTCATTTTTCTGACCCGCCGGGTTTGGAAAATGATGAAATTTTCCAGAAAAAGTGACCTCTGCCAAATCTGAAAAACTTGCCAAATTTTCATTTTTCTGACCCGCCGGGTTTGGAAAATCCTCAAATTTTCCAGAAAAAGTGACCTCTGCCAAATCTGAAAAACTTGCCAAATTTTCATTTTTCTGACCCGCCGGGTTTGGAAAATGATGAAATTTTCCAGAAAAAGTGACCTCTGCCAAATCTGAAAAACTTGCCAAATTTTCATTTTTCTGACCCGCCGGGTTTGGAAAATGATGAAATTTTCCAGAAAAAGTTACCTCTGCCAAATCTGAAAAACTTGCCAAATTTTCATTTTTCTGACCCGCCGGGTTTGGAAAATCCTCAAATTTTCCAGAAAAAGTGACCTCTGCCAAATCTGAAAAACTTGCCAAATTTTCATTTTTCTGACCCGCCGGGTTTGGAAAATGATGAAATTTTCCAGAAAAAGTGACCTCTGCCAAATCTGAAAAACTTGCCAAATTTTCATTTTTCTGACCCGCCGGGTTTGGAAAATCCTCAAATTTTCCAGAAAAAGTGACTTCTACCAAATCTGAAAAACTTGCCAAATTTTCATTTTTCTGACCCACCGGGTTTCGAAAATGATGAAATTTTCCAGAAAAAGTGACCTCTGCCAAATCTGAAAAACTTGTCAAATTTTCATTTTTCTGACCCGCCGGGTTTGGAAAATGATCAAATTTTCCAGAAAAAGTGACCTCTGCCAAATCTGAAAAACTTGTCAAATTTTCATTTTTCTGACCCGCCGGGTTTGGAAAATCCTCAAATTTTCCAGAAAAAGTGACCTCTGCCAAATCTGAAAAACTTGCCAAATTTTCATTTTTCTGACCCGCCGGGTTTGGAAAATGATGAAATTTTCCAGAAAAAGTGACCTCTGCCAAATCTGAAAAACTTGCCAAATTTTCATTTTTCTGACCCGCCGGGTTTGGAAAATCCTCAAATTTTCCAGAAAAAGTGACCTCTGCCAAATCTGAAAAACTTGCCAAATTTTCATTTTTCTGACCCGCCGGGTTTGGAAAATGATGAAATTTTCCAGAAAAAGTGACCTCTGCCAAATCAGAAAAACTTGCCAAATTTTCATTTTTCTGACCCGCCGGGTTTGGAAAATGATGAAATTTTCCAGAAAAAGTGACCTCTGCCAAATCTGAAAAACTTGCCAAATTTTCATTTTTCTGACCCGCCGGGTTTGGAAAATGATGAAATTTTCCAGAAAAAGTTACCTCTGCCAAATCTGAAAAACTTGCCAAATTTTCATTTTTCTGACCCGCCGGGTTTGGAAAATCCTCAAATTTTCCAGAAAAAGTGACCTCTGCCAAATCTGAAAAACTTGCCAAATTTTCATTTTTCTGACCCGCCGGGTTTGGAAAATGATGAAATTTTCCAGAAAAAGTGACCTCTGCCAAATCTGAAAAACTTGCCAAATTTTCATTTTTCTGACCCGCCGGGTTTGGAAAATCCTCAAATTTTCCAGAAAAAGTGACTTCTACCAAATCTGAAAAACTTGCCAAATTTTCATTTTTCTGACCCACCGGGTTTCGAAAATGATGAAATTTTCCAGAAAAAGTGACCTCTGCCAAATCTGAAAAACTTGTCAAATTTTCATTTTTCTGACCCCGCCGGGTTTGGAAAATGATCAAATTTTCCAGAAAAAGTGACCTCTGCCAAATCTGAAAAACTTGTCAAATTTTCATTTTTCTGACCCGCCGGGTTTGGAAAATCCTCAAATTTTCCAGAAAAAAGTGACCTCTGCCAAATCTGAAAAACTTGCCAAATTTTCATTTTTCTGACCCGCCGGGTTTGGAAAATGATGAAATTTTCCAGAAAAAGTGACCTCTGCCAAATCTGAAAAACTTGCCAAATTTTCATTTTTCTGACCCGCCGGGTTTGGAAAATCCTCAAATTTTCCAGAAAAAGTGACCTCTGCCAAATCTGAAAAACTTGCCAAATTTTCATTTTTCTGACCCGCCGGGTTTGGAAAATGATGAAATTTTCCAGAAAAAGTGACCTCTGCCAAATCTGAAAACTTGCCAATTTTTCATTTTTCTGACCCGCCGGGTTTGGAAAATCCTCAAATTTTCCAGAAAAAGTGACCTCTGCCAAATCTGAAAAACTTGCCAAATTTTCATTTTTCTGACCCGCCGGGTTTGGAAAATGATGAAATTTTCCAGAAAAAGTGACCTCTGCCAAATCTGAAAAACTTGCCAAATTTTCATTTTTCTGACCCGCCGGGTTTGGAAAATCCTCAAATTTTCCAGAAAAAGTGACTTCTGCCAAATCTGAAAAACTTGCCAAATTTTCATTTTTCTGACCCGCCGGGTTTGGAAAATGATGAAATTTTCCAGAAAAAGTGACCTCTGCCAAATCTGAAAAACTTGTCAAATTTTCAT
>NW_026943957.1:0-28241 GCF_035594765.1 Anolis carolinensis
TTGGAAAATCTTCAAATTTTCCAGAAAAAGTGACCTCTGCCAAATCTGGAAAACTTGCCAAATTTTCATTTTTCTGACCCGCCGGGTTTGGAAAATCTTCAAATTTTCCAGAAAAAGTGACCTCTGCCAAATCTGGAAAACTTGCCAAATTTTCATTTTTCTGACCCGCCGGGTTTGGAAAATCTTCAAATTTTCCAGAAAAAGTGACCTCTGCCAAATCTGGAAAACTTGCCAAATTTTCATTTTTCTGACCCGCCGGGTTTGGAAAATCTTCAAATTTTCCAGAAAAAGTGACCTCTGCCAAATCTGGAAAACTTGCCAAATTTTCATTTTTCTGACCCGCCGGGTTTGGAAAATCTTCAAATTTTCCAGAAAAAGTGACCTCTGCCAAATCTGGAAAACTTGCCAAATTTTCATTTTTCTGACCCGCCGGGTTTGGAAAATGATGAAATTTTCCAGAAAAAGTGACCTCTGCCAAATCTGGAAAACTTGCCAAATTTTCATTTTTCTGACCCGCCGGGTTTGGAAAATCTTCAAATTTTCCAGAAAAAGTGACCTCTGCCAAATCTGGAAAACTTGCCAAATTTTCATTTTTCTGACCCGCCGGGTTTGGAAAATGATGAAATTTTCCAGACAAAGTGACCTCTGCCAAATCTGGAAAACTTGCCAAATTTTCATTTTTCTGACCCGCCGGGTTTGGAAAATCTTCCAATTTTCCAGACAAAGTGACCTCTGCCAAATCTGGAAAACTTGCCAAATTTTCATTTTTCTGACCCGCCGGGTTTGGAAAATCTTCCAATTTTCCAGACAAAGTGACCTCTGCCAAATCTGGAAAACTTGCCAAATTTTCATTTTTCTGACCCGCCGGGTTTGGAAAATGATGAAATTTTCCAGAAAAAGTGACCTCTGCCAAATCTGGAAAACTTGCCAAATTTTCATTTTTCTGACCCGCCGGGTTTGGAAAATGATGAAATTTTCCAGAAAAAGTGACCTCTGCCAAATCTGGAAAACTTGCCAAATTTTCATTTTTCTGACCCGCCGGGTTTGGAAAATCTTCAAATTTTCCAGAAAAAGTGACCTCTGCCAAATCTGGAAAACTTGCCAAATTTTCATTTTTCTGACCCGCCGGGTTTGGAAAATCTTCAAATTTTCCAGAAAAAGTGACCTCTGCCAAATCTGGAAAACTTGCCAAATTTTCATTTTTCTGACCCGCCGGGTTTGGAAAATCTTCAAATTTTCCAGAAAAAGTGACCTCTGCCAAATCTGGAAAACTTGCCAAATTTTCATTTTTCTGACCCGCCGGGTTTGGAAAATCTTCAAATTTTCCAGAAAAAGTGACCTCTGCCAAATCTGGAAAACTTGCCAAATTTTCATTTTTCTGACCCGCCGGGTTTGGAAAATGATGAAATTTTCCAGAAAAAGTGACCTCTGCCAAATCTGGAAAACTTGCCAAATTTTCATTTTTCTGACCCGCCGGGTTTGGAAAATGATGAAATTTTCCAGAAAAAGTGACCTCTGCCAAATCTGGAAAACTTGCCAAATTTTCATTTTTCTGACCCGCCGGGTTTGGAAAATCTTCAAATTTTCCAGAAAAAGTGACCTCTGCCAAATCTGGAAAACTTGCCAAATTTTCATTTTTCTGACCCGCCGGGTTTGGAAAATCTTCAAATTTTCCAGAAAAAGTGACCTCTGCCAAATCTGGAAAACTTGCCAAATTTTCATTTTTCTGACCCGCCGGGTTTGGAAAATGATGAAATTTTCCAGAAAAAGTGACCTCTGCCAAATCTGGAAAACTTGCCAAATTTTCATTTTTCTGACCCGCCGGGTTTGGAAAATGATGAAATTTTCCAGAAAAAGTGACCTCTGCCAAATCTGGAAAACTTGCCAAATTTTGATTTTTCTGACCCGCCGGGTTTGGAAAATCTTCAAATTTTCCAGAAAAAGTGACCTCTGCCAAATCTGGAAAACTTGCCAAATTTTCATTTTTCTGACCCGCCGGGTTTGGAAAATGATGAAATTTTCCAGAAAAAGTGACCTCTGCCAAATCTGGAAAACTTGCCAAATTTTCATTTTTCTGACCCGCCGGGTTTGGAAAATGATCAAATTTTCCAGAAAAAGTGACCTCTGCCAAATCTGGAAAACTTGCCAAATTTTCATTTTTCTGACCCGCCGGGTTTGGAAAATGATGAAATTTTCCAGAAAAAGTGACCTCTGCCAAATCTGGAAAACTTGCCAAATTTTCATTTTTCTGACCCGCCGGGTTTGGAAAATGATGAAATTTTCCAGAAAAAGTGACCTCTGCCAAATCTGGAAAACTTGCCAAATTTTCATTTTTCTGACCCGCCGGGTTTGGAAAATGATGAAATTTTCCAGAAAAAGTGACCTCTGCCAAATCTGGAAAACTTGCCAAATTTTCATTTTTCTGACCCGCCGGGTTTGGAAAATCTTCAAATTTTCCAGAAAAAGTGACCTCTGCCAAATCTGGAAAACTTGCCAAATTTTCATTTTTCTGACCCGCCGGGTTTGGAAAATGATGAAATTTTCCAGAAAAAGTGACCTCTGCCAAATCTGGAAAACTTGCCAAATTTTCATTTTTCTGACCCGCCGGGTTTGGAAAATCTTCAAATTTTCCAGAAAAAGTGACCTCTGCCAAATCTGGAAAACTTGCCAAATTTTCATTTTTCTGACCCGCCGGGTTTGGAAAATCTTCAAATTTTCCAGAAAAAGTGACCTCTGCCAAATCTGGAAAACTTGCCAAATTTTCATTTTTCTGACCCGCCGGGTTTGGAAAATGATGAAATTTTCCAGAAAAAGTGACCTCTGCCAAATCTGGAAAACTTGCCAAATTTTCATTTTTCTGACCCGCCGGGTTTGGAAAATGATGAAATTTTCCAGAAAAAGTGACCTCTGCCAAATCTGGAAAACTTGCCAAATTTTCATTTTTCTGACCCGCCGGGTTTGGAAAATGATGAAATTTTCCAGAAAAAGTGACCTCTGCCAAATCTGGAAAACTTGCCAAATTTTCATTTTTCTGACCCGCCGGGTTTGGAAAATGATGAAATTTTCCAGAAAAAGTGACCTCTGCCAAATCTGGAAAACTTGCCAAATTTTCATTTTTCTGACCCGCCGGGTTTGGAAAATCTTCAAATTTTCCAGAAAAAGTGACCTCTGCCAAATCTGGAAAACTTGCCAAATTTTCATTTTTCTGACCCGCCGGGTTTGGAAAATCTTCAAATTTTCCAGAAAAAGTGACCTCTGCCAAATCTGGAAAACTTGCCAAATTTTCATTTTTCTGACCCGCCGGGTTTGGAAAATCTTCAAATTTTCCAGAAAAAGTGACCTCTGCCAAATCTGGAAAACTTGCCAAATTTTCATTTTTCTGACCCGCCGGGTTTGGAAAATGATGAAATTTTCCAGAAAAAGTGACCTCTGCCAAATCTGGAAAACTTGCCAAATTTTCATTTTTCTGACCCGCCGGGTTTGGAAAATCTTCAAATTTTCCAGAAAAAGTGACCTCTGCCAAATCTGGAAAACTTGCCAAATTTTCATTTTTCTGACCCGCCGGGTTTGGAAAATCTTCAAATTTTCCAGAAAAAGTGACCTCTGCCAAATCTGGAAAACTTGCCAAATTTTCATTTTTCTGACCCGCCGGGTTTGGAAAATCTTCAAATTTTCCAGAAAAAGTGACCTCTGCCAAATCTGGAAAACTTGCCAAATTTTCATTTTCTGACCCGCCGGGTTTGGAAAATGATGAAATTTTCCAGAAAAAGTGACCTCTGCCAAATCTGGAAAACTTGCCAAATTTTCATTTTTCTGACCCGCCGGGTTTGGAAAATGATGAAATTTTCCAGAAAAAGTGACCTCTGCCAAATCTGGAAAACTTGCCAAATTTTCATTTTTCTGACCCGCCGGGTTTGGAAAATGATGAAATTTTCCAGAAAAAGTGACCTCTGCCAAATCTGGAAAACTTGCCAAATTTTCATTTTTCTGACCCGCCGGGTTTGGAAAATGATGAAATTTTCCAGAAAAAGTGACCTCTGCCAAATCTGGAAAACTTGCCAAATTTTCATTTTTCTGACCCGCCGGGTTTGGAAAATCTTCAAATTTTCCAGAAAAAGTGACCTCTGCCAAATCTGGAAAACTTGCCAAATTTTCATTTTTCTGACCCGCCGGGTTTGGAAAATCTTCAAATTTTCCAGAAAAAGTGACCTCTGCCAAATCTGGAAAACTTGCCAAATTTTCATTTTTCTGACCCGCCGGGTTTGGAAAATCTTCAAATTTTCCAGAAAAAGTGACCTCTGCCAAATCTGGAAAACTTGCCAAATTTTCATTTTTCTGACCCGCCGGGTTTGGAAAATCTTCAAATTTTCCAGAAAAAGTGACCTCTGCCAAATCTGGAAAACTTGCCAAATTTTCATTTTTCTGACCCGCCGGGTTTGGAAAATGATGAAATTTTCCAGAAAAAGTGACCTCTGCCAAATCTGGAAAACTTGCCAAATTTTCATTTTTCTGACCCGCCGGGTTTGGAAAATCTTCAAATTTTCCAGAAAAAGTGACCTCTGCCAAATCTGGAAAACTTGCCAAATTTTCATTTTTCTGACCCGCCGGGTTTGGAAAATCTTCAAATTTTCCAGAAAAAGTGACCTCTGCCAAATCTGGAAAACTTGCCAAATTTTCATTTTTCTGACCCGCCGGGTTTGGAAAATCTTCAAATTTTCCAGAAAAAGTGACCTCTGCCAAATCTGGAAAACTTGCCAAATTTTCATTTTTCTGACCCGCCGGGTTTGGAAAATCTTCAAATTTTCCAGAAAAAGTGACCTCTGCCAAATCTGGAAAACTTGCCAAATTTTCATTTTTCTGACCCGCCGGGTTTGGAAAATGATGAAATTTTCCAGAAAAAGTGACCTCTGCCAAATCTGGAAAACTTGCCAAATTTTCATTTTTCTGACCCGCCGGGTTTGGAAAATGATGAAATTTTCCAGAAAAAGTGACCTCTGCCAAATCTGGAAAACTTGCCAAATTTTCATTTTTCTGACCCGCCGGGTTTGGAAAATGATGAAATTTTCCAGAAAAAGTGACCTCTGCCAAATCTGGAAAACTTGCCAAATTTTCATTTTTCTGACCCGCCGGGTTTGGAAAATCTTCAAATTTTCCAGAAAAAGTGACCTCTGCCAAATCTGGAAAACTTGCCAAATTTTCATTTTTCTGACCCGCCGGGTTTGGAAAATCTTCAAATTTTCCAGAAAAAGTGACCTCTGCCAAATCTGGAAAACTTGCCAAATTTTCATTTTTCTGACCCGCCGGGTTTGGAAAATCTTCAAATTTTCCAGAAAAAGTGACCTCTGCCAAATCTGGAAAACTTGCCAAATTTTCATTTTTCTGACCCGCCGGGTTTGGAAAATCTTCAAATTTTCCAGAAAAAGTGACCTCTGCCAAATCTGGAAAACTTGCCAAATTTTCATTTTTCTGACCCGCCGGGTTTGGAAAATGATGAAATTTTCCAGAAAAAGTGACCTCTGCCAAATCTGGAAAACTTGCCAAATTTTCATTTTTCTGACCCGCCGGGTTTGGAAAATCTTCAAATTTTCCAGAAAAAGTGACCTCTGCCAAATCTGGAAAACTTGCCAAATTTTCATTTTTCTGACCCGCCGGGTTTGGAAAATCTTCAAATTTTCCAGAAAAAGTGACCTCTGCCAAATCTGGAAAACTTGCCAAATTTTCATTTTTCTGACCCGCCGGGTTTGGAAAATCTTCAAATTTTCCAGAAAAAGTGACCTCTGCCAAATCTGGAAAACTTGCCAAATTTTCATTTTTCTGACCCGCCGGGTTTGGAAAATCTTCAAATTTTCCAGAAAAAGTGACCTCTGCCAAATCTGGAAAACTTGCCAAATTTTCATTTTTCTGACCCGCCGGGTTTGGAAAATGATGAAATTTTCCAGAAAAAGTGACCTCTGCCAAATCTGGAAAACTTGCCAAATTTTCATTTTTCTGACCCGCCGGGTTTGGAAAATCTTCAAATTTTCCAGAAAAAGTGACCTCTGCCAAATCTGGAAAACTTGCCAAATTTTCATTTTTCTGACCCGCCGGGTTTGGAAAATCTTCAAATTTTCCAGAAAAAGTGACCTCTGCCAAATCTGGAAAACTTGCCAAATTTTCATTTTTCTGACCCGCCGGGTTTGGAAAATCTTCAAATTTTCCAGAAAAAGTGACCTCTGCCAAATCTGGAAAACTTGCCAAATTTTCATTTTTCTGACCCGCCGGGTTTGGAAAATGATGAAATTTTCCAGAAAAAGTGACCTCTGCCAAATCTGGAAAACTTGCCAAATTTTCATTTTTCTGACCCGCCGGGTTTGGAAAATGATGAAATTTTCCAGAAAAAGTGACCTCTGCCAAATCTGGAAAACTTGCCAAATTTTCATTTTTCTGACCCGCCGGGTTTGGAAAATGATGAAATTTTCCAGAAAAAGTGACCTCTGCCAAATCTGGAAAACTTGCCAAATTTTCATTTTTCTGACCCGCCGGGTTTGGAAAATCTTCAAATTTTCCAGAAAAAGTGACCTCTGCCAAATCTGGAAAACTTGCCAAATTTTCATTTTTCTGACCCGCCGGGTTTGGAAAATCTTCAAATTTTCCAGAAAAAGTGACCTCTGCCAAATCTGGAAAACTTGCCAAATTTTCATTTTTCTGACCCGCCGGGTTTGGAAAATCTTCAAATTTTCCAGAAAAAGTGACCTCTGACAAATCTGGAAAACTTGCCAAATTTTCATTTTTCTGACCCGCCGGGTTTGGAAAATCTTCAAATTTTCCAGAAAAAGTGACCTCTGCCAAATCTGGAAAACTTGCCAAATTTTCATTTTTCTGACCCGCCGGGTTTGGAAAATCTTCAAATTTTCCAGAAAAAGTGACCTCTGCCAAATCTGGAAAACTTGCCAAATTTTCATTTTTCTGACCCGCCGGGTTTGGAAAATGATGAAATTTTCCAGAAAAAGTGACCTCTGCCAAATCTGGAAAACTTGCCAAATTTTCATTTTTCTGACCCGCCGGGTTTGGAAAATCTTCAAATTTTCCAGAAAAAGTGACCTCTGCCAAATCTGGAAAACTTGCCAAATTTTCATTTTTCTGACCCGCCGGGTTTGGAAAATCTTCAAATTTTCCAGAAAAAGTGACCTCTGCCAAATCTGGAAAACTTGCCAAATTTTCATTTTTCTGACCCGCCGGGTTTGGAAAATCTTCAAATTTTCCAGAAAAAGTGACCTCTGCCAAATCTGGAAAACTTGCCAAATTTTCATTTTTCTGACCCGCCGGGTTTGGAAAATGATGAAATTTTCCAGAAAAAGTGACCTCTGCCAAATCTGGAAAACTTGCCAAATTTTCATTTTTCTGACCCGCCGGGTTTGGAAAATCTTCAAATTTTCCAGAAAAAGTGACCTCTGCCAAATCTGGAAAACTTGCCAAATTTTCATTTTTCTGACCCGCCGGGTTTGGAAAATCTTCAAATTTTCCAGAAAAAGTGACCTCTGCCAAATCTGGAAAACTTGCCAAATTTTCATTTTTCTGACCCGCCGGGTTTGGAAAATCTTCAAATTTTCCAGAAAAAGTGACCTCTGCCAAATCTGGAAAACTTGCCAAATTTTCATTTTTCTGACCCGCCGGGTTTGGAAAATGATGAAATTTTCCAGAAAAAGTGACCTCTGCCAAATCTGGAAAACTTGCCAAATTTTCATTTTTCTGACCCGCCGGGTTTGGAAAATGATGAAATTTTCCAGAAAAAGTGACCTCTGCCAAATCTGGAAAACTTGCCAAATTTTCATTTTTCTGACCCGCCGGGTTTGGAAAATGATGAAATTTTCCAGAAAAAGTGACCTCTGCCAAATCTGGAAAACTTGCCAAATTTTCATTTTTCTGACCCGCCGGGTTTGGAAAATCTTCAAATTTTCCAGAAAAAGTGACCTCTGCCAAATCTGGAAAAAACTTGCCAAATTTTCATTTTTCTGACCCGCCGGGTTTGGAAAATCTTCAAATTTTCCAGAAAAAGTGACCTCTGCCAAATCTGGAAAACTTGCCAAATTTTCATTTTTCTGACCCGCCGGGTTTGGAAAATCTTCAAATTTTCCAGAAAAAGTGACCTCTGACAAATCTGGAAAACTTGCCAAATTTTCATTTTTCTGACCCGCCGGGTTTGGAAAATCTTCAAATTTTCCAGAAAAAGTGACCTCTGCCAAATCTGGAAAACTTGCCAAATTTTCATTTTTCTGACCCGCCGGGTTTGGAAAATCTTCAAATTTTCCAGAAAAAGTGACCTCTGCCAAATCTGGAAAACTTGCCAAATTTTCATTTTTCTGACCCGCCGGGTTTGGAAAATGATGAAATTTTCCAGAAAAAGTGACCTCTGCCAAATCTGGAAAACTTGCCAAATTTTCATTTTTCTGACCCGCCGGGTTTGGAAAATCTTCAAATTTTCCAGAAAAAGTGACTCTGCCAAATCTGGAAAACTTGCCAAATTTTCATTTTTCTGACCCGCCGGGTTTGGAAAATCTTCAAATTTTCCAGAAAAAGTGACCTCTGCCAAATCTGGAAAACTTGCCAAATTTTCATTTTTCTGACCCGCCGGGTTTGGAAAATCTTCAAATTTTCCAGAAAAAGTGACCTCTGCCAAATCTGGAAAACTTGCCAAATTTTCATTTTTCTGACCCGCCGGGTTTGGAAAATGATGAAATTTTCCAGAAAAAGTGACCTCTGCCAAATCTGGAAAACTTGCCAAATTTTCATTTTTCTGACCCGCCGGGTTTGGAAAATGATGAAATTTTCCAGAAAAGTGACCTCTGCTGAAAGGGGTGATTTGGGAGTTCCCCCAATCACTTAAAATAAGAAAGCCGGGTTCTCACCAAGCTGCTATGAGTCATCACTCGGAGTCCAAAGGTTGAGGACAAAAACACCTTTATTTGTAGCTACAGGTAGACGATGACCACACGTAGTAGTGGGGTCAGTAAAGATCGTCTCCCCCCAACCTCTGAGTTCTGGTTTCTTTTATACCCAACTTGTTTACAGATTTCTAGTTCCTCTTTCTGGACTAAATTTACTGGAAATTCCCCAGTTCAGTTTGTGGTTAGCTAGCTACATCCTGCGTTGTCAACAAGTAGCTAACCACAACTTTCGACAGGTGCAAGCAGAACACATGTAATTTATATATTGCATACATTTCTCGGAATCGGCTGACCACAAGCTTGACCACAACTGAATTCTTGCTTAAACATAAACACATGATGTCCTAAGACAGCAAGTTGCCAACTTTATACTTATTATAGGGGGACAGACTGATCCCTGGATTTTTTAAGCAGACAGGCATTCTAAAATGGAGTCACTTTGGGTTCAGTGACCCCTTCATTCCCCCATTTTTTCATGTAACCAAGAAAGACAAATTCTTGGTTACACAACCAAAGGTGTCCAATTACAGGGGGGTTGTTTCTCCGTCTAAGGTGTTCAGTTGCATGTACATGACACGTTGAACCTCCCTGCGCTGAGTGAAAATATCAGTGATCAGTCTGGCAACCATGTTTCTCAAGCACAACATGATACATGGCAGAAAAAGCAAAGCAAGAATTACAATCAGCAAAATTACAAACAATATTTTGATGAGGTCTTTCAGCCACCAGATATCCGGAAAAAAATTCAAAAGCCAATCAATCCAACCGGTTCCCTTTGGGGTGTATGTAGCCCTTATGGTGAAGACAACGCTGTTAATCTTGGCCACATCAGATTCAATAACTCCAGATTCATTGATGTAATGGCAGCAGGTTATATTTAACCATACACATAAACCACCTTCTGCCGCCAAAAGGTAATCTAGCGCCATCTTGTGTTGCATGAGAACTCCTGCCAATGAGTCAATTTCGGTCTGGAGTGCTTTTATGCCAAAGACAGTCTGATTAGCCATAATTTCCAGCTGTGCGGAAAGCCTTCTCAGTTGTTTGACATTTAGGGCAACTCCCACCCAAGGGAACAGAATTGCTCCAAATCTTTCTCCCTCTGTTAGGTACGTATTATCAGGATCATAGCCACGTTTTTTATCATCTGATCTTTTAGGCCTGTTCCACCGGTCAGTTGCTCCCAATGCCTGCAGGGGCTGCTCTCGTGGGTGTATCTCAATATTGGTGGGGACTAAGGTACCAATGGTGCAGGTACCAACCCACTGTGGGGGCAAGATTTTACCTCCCCACTTCCCACATATCCAGAAATACCCCGGAGGCAATCCTCCCATGGCATGGTTATCAAGCAAAATGCCGGGCCTTGGCCTACCAGGAATTTGATATTCCATTGGGAAGTTTCCTCGTGTCCGGACCAGATCTTGCCGTGGTGGGGGTGCAGCTCTCACCACCGGTGATCGTGGTGAAGGTGCAGCACCACCCACAGGCGGTTGTGGTGGAGCTGCCGCTCCCGCCACAGGTGGCTGAATTGCTGCCTGTGGCAGCTCCAACCCGGGCTTAACCACATACATCTTAGGGGGGTTATTTGCTTTCCCATTACGTGCCGGACGAGAGGGTGGTTTATTGTCATCACCCTCTGGCGAGGAAGCTTGCCTTCTTAGTCTTTGTGGTTGTGGCTGTTCAACTCTATGGTGTATGTTGTCATAGTATACTGGGAGAGAGAGATTACAATGGGGGTAATCTCCTACCTCTATAAGGGTGGCTTGGGGAAAATTCTTATGATCAATTTCTGAGATCCCATCTTTTGATCGTGTCAAACAAGCTGATGCGGTTGGTGCAGATTCATCATGGGCCAACATAAATTGAGCTGAATCAGTCAACCCCTCATGGTCAGCGTATGTCCAAGGGGTGAACAGTTTCCATCCACTTAGATCCAGCAATGGACCTGCTTTCATGACCCAACCCTCATATTGGGAACGAGGGCTGTGGGCACAAACCCAGCAGTCTTTTACTTCTGCTTCTTTACTATATCTTTAATTAGTTGGTGGAACATGTTCCTGTCCCAACCCATATGTGCCTGCACCAACGGCATCATGATCAACATTAAAAAGCACAATTGTGTCCTCATCTTTACCCTTGTGTTTGTCCTCAACATTACAACACTTTAGCCAACACAGAAACAGAATACAACCCACACAGGTACCCACAATTCCCCACACCCAAACCCAAGTGTCCATTCGGTCTTTTGGGACACTCTCGGAAGTGTACCCTCCTTCCTTCTTCAAGGCGGTTCTAGGTAACCTGACCTCTGGGGCTAGCTCTAGGTAGCTTCGGACCCCTCCTCTTCAGGGCAGCTCTTGGTAGCTTGACCCTTAGGGTGTGTGAATTTGAGTGGATTGTCCTTATGCAGGTTTACCTTCCTGGAGTCAGGATCTTTGGTGGTGTAGTCCCTTTTTGATGCAAGTGTAATGTACCCCGCCTCACATTTCTTAACTTCACAGTAGTAGGAGTTATCAGGACCACCTCCAGTGGTCGAACGCCTCCAGTGGTTCTTTCCACCTTGGCCGAGGGGATCACACTTCCAATTTTTCAGCCAACCCTGGTCTCCTGGTAAGAAAGAATGTAGCGCAGTAACGGGAAAAGGGATGACACCAGCATACTTATACAGTTTATTTAACAACATGTCCAGAGATTGGACTTCCCTTCAGAGCCCTGTTCGTTCTTCCCCGAAGACTAAGGTCAATAACACAATACAACTTCCAGGCGGTTCCTAACAATTGAGTTAGGCACCCAAGGACCTGGTGCACAAAGGCAGAGCCTTTGCCACCTGTGAATGAATGGCTAGGCCATTGTCACCCCAATGTGTAGAGCATCCCGTACCTAGGGATTGCATCCCTTGACATGGCACGCCTGACCTCTACAACTCTCTCAGCAGTGGTTGGCACCCCCACCCTGAGTATATAATCACAAAACTCTAGACCCTTGGCATCTTCGGCGAAATCAACTACTAAGGACTTAAAGAATTACATTTTTAACAACAAGACGCCAGCCCATAAACATCCAGGGCTGGGTCCACTAGCCCGGCTGCAACCGGGCCCCAACTGGGCTGGTCTCCCTGAAACACAGCAGCCAAAACCTTGGCTCTATGAGACGCTCTCGCCTCCTCCCGTTTCACTTGCATAGCCTCTCGAGACAAATAAACCTGATTTGCAATTTCCAATATCCTTTCTAATGTCAGGTGGGCCAACCCCACCTCCTTCTGCAACTTCTTCCGTATGTCTGGCCAACATTGGCTAATGAAAACACTTTTCAACACTATCTTTCCATCGGCATGATCATTCCAATCCTTCATATCATAAGGAGAAAACTTCTCAAATGCTTCTTTAAGCCTCTCCAAAAATGCCACCGGACTTTCATCCTGCTCCTGTTCCATCTGATAAATCCTTCTTACATTAGGAACTCTTGGAGTTCCTTTCTTCAGAGCACAAACAATTAACTTCTGGTACAATTTCAAAGAATCCCTACCATTTGCTGTATTTGGATCCCATCGAGGTCTACTCTCACTGGGAACACCTTTTCTTGGTACACATCAACAGCATCTAAACTATTTGAGTTTGCATGTTCTCTCACAGCCTCTTGTCTACCTACTTGAGTCAACAACACTCTTTCTTCTGCTGTCAGCAATATTTCCATCAACTGCTTCAAATCCATCCAACTAGGATTATGTGTCAGAACAATACCTTCAACCAGATTTGCCATGCCCCTTGGATCTTCTGTCCAAGCGGGGCGAGCCGTTTTGATATTCAGAATATCAAGAGAGGTGAAGGGTTTATACTGAAACAGATTCCTAGTTCCAAACCTATGGTTCCCTTGATCATCTGGAGAAATGGGCACCAGCTGTGGTGGCTCAACTTCACTTAACTTTCCATACCTACGAGCCCTTCTCATTTGCTCCAATTCCTCAAGTGCCTGTGCTTTTGCTCCATTCAAATTCCATTCACTTTCTTCCGGGGTAGGTATGGTCCGAGGCTAGAACCCATCACAGGCTCCCGCACAGGGACACTAGCAGCTGCAGTGGGGTGGAATTTCCCCATTGCACCTCCCCCTTTAAGTGGTGACGGTGGAGGGTAGAGGGCAGGTGTATATGGGCGAGCCGGCATAGGTTCATGGGCCGGATCCCCTGAATTTGGATAGGGGAGATACTGCCTTCCCCATTTCTTTCCCATTGGGGTGTCAATTTCCCTTTGGGAACCACCTGAACCAATTCCTCTCTTCCTCTCGGTCATCACATCTTCCACATTCATGCATTCACATTCTCCCAACCATTCAGGCTGTTTTCGCACCACATCATACCAAGCAGAGATGTATTTGAACTGATTTGGATGCACGTCTGCAACAAATCTATAAACACTTAAAATCAGAACAGGATCGAGTGAACCTTTGGAAGGCCACTGGGGAGTGAGGGGAAATGAGACCCATTCTAACTCACACAACGCACGCAACTTATTTGGCCTCATTCCTTTCTCAGTAGAGTACTTCTTAAATTGCTCAAAATTATTTAACATACATCGGAGGGGGGTCATTGACCCTCCCGATCCTTTTGATTCTTTCCCACCCATGGTGGTATGTAAAAAAACAATTTTCTAATGGAGTATGCCCCCGGACCGTGATTGGATCACCCGTGCACGTCTTGTTACTAGGGTTTGCCTCCTAGACCCGATTGGATCTCCCTTTTCAGGTCTTTTCTAGAGCTCTTTTCTCCCTATGGGGTTCTCTTGGTTCCCAAGGGATTCCTACGGGACCTGGAACTATCTTTACAATTTAAAACTTCCCTCCCCGCAAAGCTTCTTCCTTCCCACCCACTGGGGTGTGAAAGATCAATCCAACAACAGCAACAAGCGGTTCAAGAGGTATACTTGCCTAATTTTTCGTCCCGTCCCGCGGCGGCCGCCTTTCCACGAGTGGTGGTTGTCTCACAACTTCTGTTTTGGAGGAGAGCACGCCTTCCCTTGCCTCGGGTGATGTGAAGGGAACCACCGGTCTTTACCTCTATTGAGAGGCCGTGGCCACGTCTCGGTGCGGACCGTACGCAGCACCCTGGAAGGGGAGGGGGCACGCCTTGCTCCCAAGAGCAACTCCGAGTGGACTTCAGCAGAGCCTTGGCAAAACTACAAATCCCAAAATTCCCGGCCCCACGTTGGGCGCCAGAAATGAAAGGGGTGATTTGGGAGTTCCCCCAATCACTTAAAATAAGAAAGCCGGGTTCTCACCAAGCTGCTATGAGTCATCACTCGGAGTCCAAAGGTTGAGGACAAAAACACCTTTATTTGTAGCTACAGGTAGACGATGACCACACGTAGTAGTGGGGTCAGTAAAGATCGTCTCCCCCCAACCTCTGAGTTCTGGTTTCTTTTATACCCAACTTGTTTACAGATTTCTAGTTCCTCTTTCTGGACTAAATTTACTGGAAATTCCCCAGTTCAGTTTGTGGTTAGCTAGCTACATCCTGTGTTGTCAACAAGTAGCTAACCACAACTTTCGACAGGTGCAAGCAGAACACATGTAATTTATATATTGCATACATTTCTCGGAATCGGCTGACCACAAGCTTGACCACAACTGAATTCTTGCTTAAACATAAACACATGATGTCCTAAGACAGCAAGTTGCCAACTTTATACTTATTATAGGGGGACAGACTGATCCCTGGATTTTTTAAGCAGACAGGCATTCTAAAATGGAGTCACTTTGGGTTCAGTGACCCCTTCACTGCCAAATCTGGAAAACTTGCCAAATTTTCATTTTTCTGACCCGCCGGGTTTGGAAAATGATGAAATTTTCCAGAAAAAGTGACCTCTGCCAAATCTGGAAAACTTGCCAAATTTTCATTTTTCTGACCCGCCGGGTTTGGAAAATGATGAAATTTTCCAGAAAAAGTGACCTCTGCCAAATCTGGAAAACTTGCCAAATTTTCATTTTCTTCTGACCCGCCGGGTTTGGAAAATCTTCAAATTTTCCAGAAAAAGTGACCTCTGCCAAATCTGGAAAACTTGCCAAATTTTCATTTTTCTGACCCGCCGGGTTTGGAAAATCTTCAAATTTTCCAGAAAAAGTGACCTCTGCCAAATCTGGAAAACTTGCCAAAATTTCATTTTTCTGACCCGCCGGGTTTGGAAAATCTTCCAATTTTCCAGAAAAAGTGACCTCTGCCAAATCTGGAAAACTTGCCAAATTTTCATTTTTCTGACCCGCCGGGTTTGGAAAATCTTCAAATTTTCCAGAAAAAGTGACCTCTGCCAAATCTGGAAAACTTGCCAAATTTTCATTTTTCTGACCCGCCGGGTTTGGAAAATCTTCAAATTTTCCAGAAAAAGTGACCTCTGCCAAATCTGGAAAACTTGCCAAATTTTCATTTTTCTGACCCGCCGGGTTTGGAAAATCTTCAAATTTTCCAGAAAAAGTGACCTCTGCCAAATCTGGAAAACTTGCCAAATTTTCATTTTTCTGACCCGCCGGGTTTGGAAAATCTTCAAATTTTCCAGAAAAAGTGACCTCTGCCAAATCTGGAAAACTTGCCAAATTTTCATTTTTCTGACCCGCCGGGTTTGGAAAATGATGAAATTTTCCAGAAAAAGTGACCTCTGCCAAATCTGGAAAACTTGCCAAATTTTCATTTTTCTGACCCGCCGGGTTTGGAAAATGATGAAATTTTCCAGAAAAAGTGACCTCTGCCAAATCTGGAAAACTTGCCAAATTTTCATTTTTCTGACCCGCCGGGTTTGGAAAATGATCAAATTTTCCAGAAAAAGTGACCTCTGCCAAATCTGGAAAACTTGCCAAATTTTCATTTTTCTGACCCGCCGGGTTTGGAAAATCTTCAAATTTTCCAGAAAAAGTGACCTCTGCCAAATCTGGAAAACTTGCCAAATTTTCATTTTTCTGACCCGCCGGGTTTGGAAAATCTTCAAATTTTCCAGAAAAAGTGACCTCTGCCAAATCTGGAAAACTTGCCAAATTTTCATTTTTCTGACCCGCCGGGTTTGGAAAATCTTCAAATTTTCCAGAAAAAGTGACCTCTGCCAAATCTGGAAAACTTGCCAAATTTTCATTTTTCTGACCTGCCGGGTTTGGAAAATGATGAAATTTTCCAGAAAAAGTGACCTCTGCCAAATCTGGAAAACTTGCCAAATTTTCATTTTTCTGACCCGCCGGGTTTGGAAAATCTTCAAATTTTCCAGAAAAAGTGACCTCTGCCAAATCTGGAAAACTTGCCAAATTTTCATTTTTCTGACCCGCCGGGTTTGGAAAATGATGAAATTTTCCAGAAAAAGTGACCTCTGCCAAATCTGGAAAACTTGCCAAATTTTCATTTTTCTGACCCGCCGGGTTTGGAAAATCTTCAAATTTTCCAGAAAAAGTGACCTCTGCCAAATCTGGAAAACTTGCCAAATTTTCATTTTTCTGACCCGCCGGGTTTGGAAAATCTTCAAATTTTCCAGAAAAAGTGACCTCTGCCAAATCTGGAAAACTTGCCAAATTTTCATTTTTCTGACCCGCCGGGTTTGGAAAATGATGAAATTTTCCAGAAAAAGTGACCTCTGCCAAATCTGGAAAACTTGCCAAATTTTCATTTTTCTGACCCGCCGGGTTTGGAAAATCTTCAAATTTTCCAGAAAAAGTGACCTCTGCCAAATCTGGAAAACTTGCCAAATTTTCATTTTTCTGACCCGCCGGGTTTGGAAAATGATGAAATTTTCCAGAAAAAGTGACCTCTGCCAAATCTGGAAAACTTGCCAAATTTTCATTTTTCTGACCCGCCGGGTTTGGAAAATCTTCAAATTTTCCAGAAAAAGTGACCTCTGCCAAATCTGGAAAACTTGCCAAATTTTCATTTTTCTGACCCGCCGGGTTTGGAAAATCTTCAAATTTTCCAGAAAAAGTGACCTCTGCCAAATCTGGAAAACTTGCCAAATTTTCATTTTTCTGACCCGCCGGGTTTGGAAAATGATGAAATTTTCCAGAAAAAGTGACCTCTGCCAAATCTGGAAAACTTGCCAAATTTTCATTTTTCTGACCCGCCGGGTTTGGAAAATGATGAAATTTTCCAGAAAAAGTGACCTCTGCCAAATCTGGAAAACTTGCCAAATTTTCATTTTTCTGACCCGCCGGGTTTGGAAAATGATCAAATTTTCCAGAAAAAGTGACCTCTGCCAAATCTGGAAAACTTGCCAAATTTTCATTTTTCTGACCCGCCGGGTTTGGAAAATCTTCAAATTTTCCAGAAAAAGTGACCTCTGCCAAATCTGGAAAACTTGCCAAATTTTCATTTTTCTGACCCGCCGGGTTTGGAAAATGATGAAATTTTCCAGAAAAAGTGACCTCTGCCAAATCTGGAAAACTTGCCAAATTTTCATTTTTCTGACCCGCCGGGTTTGGAAAATGATGAAATTTTCCAGAAAAAGTGACCTCTGCCAAATCTGGAAAACTTGCCAAATTTTCATTTTTCTGACCCGCCGGGTTTGGAAAATGATCAAATTTTCCAGAAAAAGTGACCTCTGCCAAATCTGGAAAACTTGCCAAATTTTCATTTTTCTGACCCGCCGGGTTTGGAAAATCTTCAAATTTTCCAGAAAAAGTGACCTCTGCCAAATCTGGAAAACTTGCCAAATTTTCATTTTTCTGACCCGCCGGGTTTGGAAAATGATGAAATTTTCCAGAAAAAGTGACCTCTGCCAAATCTGGAAAACTTGCCAAATTTTCATTTTTCTGACCCGCCGGGTTTGGAAAATCTTCAAATTTTCCAGAAAAAGTGACCTCTGCCAAATCTGGAAAACTTGCCAAATTTTCATTTTTCTGACCCGCCGGGTTTGGAAAATCTTCAAATTTTCCAGAAAAAGTGACCTCTGCCAAATCTGGAAAACTTGCCAAATTTTCATTTTTCTGACCCGCCGGGTTTGGAAAATGATGAAATTTTCCAGAAAAAGTGACCTCTGCCAAATCTGGAAAACTTGCCAAATTTTCATTTTTCTGACCGCCGGGTTTGGAAAATCTTCAAATTTTCCAGAAAAAGTGACCTCTGCCAAATCTGGAAAACTTGCCAAATTTTCATTTTTCTGACCCGCCGGGTTTGGAAAAATGATGAAATTTTCCAGAAAAAGTGACCTCTGCCAAATCTGGAAAACTTGCCAAATTTTCATTTTTCTGACCCGCCGGGTTTGGAAAATCTTCAAATTTTCCAGAAAAAGTGACCTCTGCCAAATCTGGAAAACTTGCCAAATTTTCATTTTTCTGACCCGCCGGGTTTGGAAAATCTTCAAATTTTCCAGAAAAAGTGACCTCTGCCAAATCTGGAAAACTTGCCAAATTTTCATTTTTCTGACCCGCCGGGTTTGGAAAATGATGAAATTTTCCAGAAAAAGTGACCTCTGCCAAATCTGGAAAACTTGCCAAATTTTCATTTTTCTGACCCGCCGGGTTTGGAAAATGATGAAATTTTCCAGAAAAAGTGACCTCTGCCAAATCTGGAAAACTTGCCAAATTTTCATTTTTCTGACCCGCCGGGTTTGGAAAATGATCAAATTTTCCAGAAAAAGTGACCTCTGCCAAATCTGGAAAACTTGCCAAATTTTCATTTTTCTGACCCGCCGGGTTTGGAAAATCTTCAAATTTTCCAGAAAAAGTGACCTCTGCCAAATCTGGAAAACTTGCCAAATTTTCATTTTTCTGACCCGCCGGGTTTGGAAAATGATGAAATTTTCCAGAAAAAGTGACCTCTGCCAAATCTGGAAAACTTGCCAAATTTTCATTTTTCTGACCCGCCGGGTTTGGAAAATCTTCAAATTTTCCAGAAAAAGTGACCTCTGCCAAATCTGGAAAACTTGCCAAATTTTCATTTTTCTGACCCGCCGGGTTTGGAAAATCTTCAAATTTTCCAGAAAAAGTGACCTCTGCCAAATCTGGAAAACTTGCCAAATTTTCATTTTTCTGACCCGCCGGGTTTGGAAAATGATGAAATTTTCCAGAAAAAGTGACCTCTGCCAAATCTGGAAAACTTGCCAAATTTTCATTTTTCTGACCCGCCGGGTTTGGAAAATGATCAAATTTTCCAGAAAAAGTGACCTCTGCCAAATCTGGAAAACTTGCCAAATTTTCATTTTTCTGACCCGCCGGGTTTGGAAAATGATGAAATTTTCCAGAAAAAGTGACCTCTGCCAAATCTGGAAAACTTGCCAAATTTTCATTTTTCTGACCCGCCGGGTTTGGAAAATGATCAAATTTTCCAGAAAAAGTGACCTCTGCCAAATCTGGAAAACTTGCCAAATTTTCATTTTTCTGACCCGCCGGGTTTGGAAAATCTTCAAATTTTCCAGAAAAAGTGACCTCTGCCAAATCTGGAAAACTTGCCAAATTTTCATTTTTCTGACCCGCCGGGTTTGGAAAATGATGAAATTTTCCAGAAAAAGTGACCTCTGCCAAATCTGGAAAACTTGCCAAATTTTCATTTTTCTGACCCGCCGGGTTTGGAAAATCTTCAAATTTTCCAGAAAAAGTGACCTCTGCCAAATCTGGAAAACTTGCCAAATTTTCATTTTTCTGACCCGCCGGGTTTGGAAAATCTTCAAATTTTCCAGAAAAAGTGACCTCTGCCAAATCTGGAAAACTTGCCAAATTTTCATTTTTCTGACCCGCCGGGTTTGGAAAATGATGAAATTTTCCAGAAAAAGTGACCTCTGCCAAATCTGGAAAACTTGCCAAATTTTCATTTTTCTGACCCGCCGGGTTTGGAAAATCTTCAAATTTTCCAGAAAAAGTGACCTCTGCCAAATCTGGAAAACTTGCCAAATTTTCATTTTTCTGACCCGCCGGGTTTGGAAAATGATGAAATTTTCCAGAAAAAGTGACCTCTGCCAAATCTGGAAAACTTGCCAAATTTTCATTTTTCTGACCCGCCGGGTTTGGAAAATCTTCAAATTTTCCAGAAAAAGTGACCTCTGCCAAATCTGGAAAACTTGCCAAATTTTCATTTTTCTGACCCGCCGGGTTTGGAAAATCTTCAAATTTTCCAGAAAAAGTGACCTCTGCCAAATCTGGAAAACTTGCCAAATTTTCATTTTTCTGACCCGCCGGGTTTGGAAAATGATGAAATTTTCCAGAAAAAGTGACCTCTGCCAAATCTGGAAAACTTGCCAAATTTTCATTTTTCTGACCCGCCGGGTTTGGAAAATGATGAAATTTTCCAGAAAAAGTGACCTCTGCCAAATCTGGAAAACTTGCCAAATTTTCATTTTTCTGACCCGCCGGGTTTGGAAAATGATCAAATTTTCCAGAAAAAGTGACCTCTGCCAAATCTGGAAAACTTGCCAAATTTTCATTTTTCTGACCCGCCGGGTTTGGAAAATCTTCAAATTTTCCAGAAAAAGTGACCTCTGCCAAATCTGGAAAACTTGCCAAATTTTCATTTTTCTGACCCGCCGGGTTTGGAAAATGATGAAATTTTCCAGAAAAAGTGACCTCTGCCAAATCTGGAAAACTTGCCAAATTTTCATTTTTCTGACCCGCCGGGTTTGGAAAATGATGAAATTTTCCAGAAAAAGTGACCTCTGCCAAATCTGGAAAACTTGCCAAATTTTCATTTTTCTGACCCGCCGGGTTTGGAAAATGATCAAATTTTCCAGAAAAAGTGACCTCTGCCAAATCTGGAAAACTTGCCAAATTTTCATTTTTCTGACCCGCCGGGTTTGGAAAATCTTCAAATTTTCCAGAAAAAGTGACCTCTGCCAAATCTGGAAAACTTGCCAAATTTTCATTTTTCTGACCCGCCGGGTTTGGAAAATGATGAAATTTTCCAGAAAAAGTGACCTCTGCCAAATCTGGAAAACTTGCCAAATTTTCATTTTTCTGACCCGCCGGGTTTGGAAAATCTTCAAATTTTCCAGAAAAAGTGACCTCTGCCAAATCTGGAAAACTTGCCAAATTTTCATTTTTCTGACCCGCCGGGTTTGGAAAATCTTCAAATTTTCCAGAAAAAGTGACCTCTGCCAAATCTGGAAAACTTGCCAAATTTTCATTTTTCTGACCCGCCGGGTTTGGAAAATGATGAAATTTTCCAGAAAAAGTGACCTCTGCCAAATCTGGAAAACTTGCCAAATTTTCATTTTTCTGACCCGCCGGGTTTGGAAAATCTTCAAATTTTCCAGAAAAAGTGACCTCTGCCAAATCTGGAAAACTTGCCAAATTTTCATTTTTCTGACCCGCCGGGTTTGGAAAATGATGAAATTTTCCAGAAAAAGTGACCTCTGCCAAATCTGGAAAACTTGCCAAATTTTCATTTTTCTGACCCGCCGGGTTTGGAAAATCTTCAAATTTTCCAGAAAAAGTGACCTCTGCCAAATCTGGAAAACTTGCCAAATTTTCATTTTTCTGACCCGCCGGGTTTGGAAAATCTTCAAATTTTCCAGAAAAAGTGACCTCTGCCAAATCTGGAAAACTTGCCAAATTTTCATTTTTCTGACCCGCCGGGTTTGGAAAATGATGAAATTTTCCAGAAAAAGTGACCTCTGCCAAATCTGGAAAACTTGCCAAATTTTCATTTTTCTGACCCGCCGGGTTTGGAAAATGATGAAATTTTCCAGAAAAAGTGACCTCTGCCAAATCTGGAAAACTTGCCAAATTTTCATTTTTCTGACCCGCCGGGTTTGGAAAATGATCAAATTTTCCAGAAAAAGTGACCTCTGCCAAATCTGGAAAACTTGCCAAATTTTCATTTTTCTGACCCGCCGGGTTTGGAAAATCTTCAAATTTTCCAGAAAAAGTGACCTCTGCCAAATCTGGAAAACTTGCCAAATTTTCATTTTTCTGACCCGCCGGGTTTGGAAAATCTTCAAATTTTCCAGAAAAAGTGACCTCTGCCAAATCTGGAAAACTTGCCAAATTTTCATTTTTCTGACCCGCCGGGTTTGGAAAATCTTCAAATTTTCCAGAAAAAGTGACCTCTGCCAAATCTGGAAAACTTGCCAAATTTTCATTTTTCTGACCCGCCGGGTTTGGAAAATGATGAAATTTTCCAGAAAAAGTGACCTCTGCCAAATCTGGAAAACTTGCCAAATTTTCATTTTTCTGACCCGCCGGGTTTGGAAAATCTTCAAATTTTCCAGAAAAAGTGACCTCTGCCAAATCTGGAAAACTTGCCAAATTTTCATTTTTCTGACCCGCCGGGTTTGGAAAATGATGAAATTTTCCAGAAAAAGTGACCTCTGCCAAATCTGGAAAACTTGCCAAATTTTCATTTTTCTGACCCGCCGGGTTTGGAAAATCTTCAAATTTTCCAGAAAAAGTGACCTCTGCCAAATCTGGAAAACTTGCCAAATTTTCATTTTTCTGACCCGCCGGGTTTGGAAAATCTTCAAATTTTCCAGAAAAAGTGACCTCTGCCAAATCTGGAAAACTTGCCAAATTTTCATTTTTCTGACCCGCCGGGTTTGGAAAATGATGAAATTTTCCAGAAAAAGTGACCTCTGCCAAATCTGGAAAACTTGCCAAATTTTCATTTTTCTGACCCGCCGGGTTTGGAAAATCTTCAAATTTTCCAGAAAAAGTGACCTCTGCCAAATCTGGAAAACTTGCCAAATTTTCATTTTTCTGACCCGCCGGGTTTGGAAAATGATGAAATTTTCCAGACAAAGTGACCTCTGCCAAATCTGGAAAACTTGCCAAATTTTCTTTTTTCTGACCCGCCGGGTTTGGAAAATCTTCCAATTTTCCAGAAAAAGTGACCTCTGCCAAATCTGGAAAACTTGCCAAATTTTCATTTTTCTGACCCGCCGGGTTTGGAAAATCTTCAAATTTTCCAGAAAAAGTGACCTCTGCCAAATCTGGAAAACTTGCCAAATTTTCATTTTTCTGACCCGCCGGGTTTGGAAAATGATGAAATTTTCCAGAAAAAGTGACCTCTGCCAAATCTGGAAAACTTGCCAAATTTTCATTTTTCTGACCCGCCGGGTTTGGAAAATGATGAAATTTTCCAGAAAAAGTGACCTCTGCCAAATCTGGAAAACTTGCCAAATTTTCATTTTTCTGACCCGCCGGGTTTGGAAAATGATCAAATTTTCCAGAAAAAGTGACCTCTGCCAAATCTGGAAAACTTGCCAAATTTTCATTTTTCTGACCCGCCGGGTTTGGAAAATCTTCAAATTTTCCAGAAAAAGTGACCTCTGCCAAATCTGGAAAACTTGCCAAATTTTCATTTTTCTGACCCGCCGGGTTTGGAAAATCTTCAAATTTTCCAGAAAAAGTGACCTCTGCCAAATCTGGAAAACTTGCCAAATTTTCATTTTTCTGACCCGCCGGGTTTGGAAAATCTTCAAATTTTCCAGAAAAAGTGACCTCTGCCAAATCTGGAAAACTTGCCAAATTTTCATTTTTCTGACCCGCCGGGTTTGGAAAATGATGAAATTTTCCAGAAAAAGTGACCTCTGCCAAATCTGGAAAACTTGCCAAATTTTCATTTTTCTGACCCGCCGGGTTTGGAAAATGATGAAATTTTCCAGAAAAAGTGACCTCTGCCAAATCTGGAAAACTTGCCAAATTTTCATTTTTCTGACCCGCCGGGTTTGGAAAATGATGAAATTTTCCAGAAAAAGTGACCTCTGCCAAATCTGGAAAACTTGCCAAATTTTCATTTTTCTGACCCGCCGGGTTTGGAAAATGATGAAATTTTCCAGAAAAAGTGACCTCTGCCAAATCTGGAAAACTTGCCAAATTTTCATTTTTCTGACCCGCCGGTTTGGAAAATGATGAAATTTTCCAGACAAAGTGACCTCTGCCAAATCTGGAAAACTTGCCAAATTTTCATTTTTCTGACCCGCCGGGTTTGGAAAATCTTCCAATTTTCCAGACAAAGTGACCTCTGCCAAATCTGGAAAACTTGCCAAATTTTCATTTTTCTGACCCGCCGGGTTTGGAAAATCTTCCAATTTTCCAGACAAAGTGACCTCTGCCAAATCTGGAAAACTTGCCAAATTTTCATTTTTCTGACCCGCCGGGTTTGGAAAATCTTCCAATTTTCCAGACAAAGTGACCTCTGCCAAATCTGGAAAACTTGCCAAATTTTCATTTTTCTGACCCGCCGGGTTTGGAAAATCTTCCAATTTTCCAGACAAAGTGACCTCTGCCAAATCTGGAAAACTTGCCAAATTTTCATTTTTCTGACCCGCCGGGTTTGGAAAATGATGAAATTTTCCAGAAAAAGTGACCTCTGCCAAATCTGGAAAACTTGCCAAATTTTCATTTTTCTGACCCGCCGGGTTTGGAAAATCTTCAAATTTTCCAGAAAAAGTGACCTCTGCCAAATCTGGAAAACTTGCCAAATTTTCATTTTTCTGACCCGCCGGGTTTGGAAAATGATGAAATTTTCCAGAAAAAGTGACCTCTGCCAAATCTGGAAAACTTGCCAAATTTTCATTTTTCTGACCCGCCGGGTTTGGAAAATGATGAAATTTTCCAGAAAAAGTGACCTCTGCCAAATCTGGAAAACTTGCCAAATTTTCATTTTTCTGACCCGCCGGGTTTGGAAAATGATGAAATTTTCCAGAAAAAGTGACCTCTGCCAAATCTGGAAAACTTGCCAAATTTTCATTTTTCTGACCCGCCGGGTTTGGAAAATGATGAAATTTTCCAGAAAAAGTGACCTCTGCCAAATCTGGAAAACTTGCCAAATTTTCATTTTTCTGACCCGCCGGGTTTGGAAAATCTTCAAATTTTCCAGAAAAAGTGACCTCTGCCAAATCTGGAAAACTTGCCAAATTTTCATTTTTCTGACCCGCCGGGTTTGGAAAATCTTCAAATTTTCCAGAAAAAGTGACCTCTGCCAAATCTGGAAAACTTGCCAAATTTTCATTTTTTCTGACCCGCCGGGTTTGGAAAATGATGAAATTTTCCAGACAAAGTGACCTCTGCCAAATCTGGAAAACTTGCCAAATTTTCATTTTTCTGACCCGCCGGGTTTGGAAAATGATGAAATTTTCCAGACAAAGTGACCTCTGCCAAATCTGGAAAACTTGCCAAATTTTCATTTTTCTGACCCGCCGGGTTTGGAAAATCTTCAAATTTTCCAGAAAAAGTGACCTCTGCCAAATCTGGAAAACTTGCCAAATTTTCATTTTTCTGACCCGCCGGGTTTGGAAAATCTTCAAATTTTCCAGAAAAAGTGACCTCTGCCAAATCTGGAAAACTTGCCAAATTTTCATTTTTCTGACCCGCCGGGTTTGGAAAATGATGAAATTTTCCAGAAAAAGTGACCTCTGCCAAATCTGGAAAACTTGCCAAATTTTCATTTTTCTGACCCGCCGGGTTTGGAAAATGATGAAATTTTCCAGAAAAAGTGACCTCTGCCAAATCTGGAAAACTTGCCAAATTTTCATTTTTCTGACCCGCCGGGTTTGGAAAATGATGAAATTTTCCAGAAAAAGTGACCTCTGCCAAATCTGGAAAACTTGCCAAATTTTCATTTTTCTGACCCGCCGGGTTTGGAAAATGATGAAATTTTCCAGAAAAGGTGACCTCTGCCAAATCTGGAAAACTTGCCAAATTTTCATTTTTCTGACCCGCCGGGTTTGGAAAATCTTCAAATTTTCCAGAAAAAGTGACCTCTGCCAAATCTGGAAAACTTGCCAAATTTTCATTTTTCTGACCCGCCGGGTTTGGAAAATCTTCAAATTTTCCAGAAAAAGTGACCTCTGCCAAATCTGGAAAACTTGCCAAATTTTCATTTTTCTGACCTGCCGGGTTTGGAAAATGATGAAATTTTCCAGAAAAAGTGACCTCTGCCAAATCTGGAAAACTTGCCAAATTTTCATTTTTCTGACCCGCCGGGTTTGGAAAATGATGAAATTTTCCAGAAAAAGTGACCTCTGCCAAATCTGGAAAACTTGCCAAATTTTCATTTTTCTGACCCGCCGGGTTTGGAAAATGATGAAATTTTCCAGAAAAAGTGACCTCTGCCAAATCTGGAAAACTTGCCAAATTTTCATTTTTCTGACCCGCCGGGTTTGGAAAATCTTCAAATTTTCCAGAAAAAGTGACCTCTGCCAAATCTGGAAAACTTGCCAAATTTTCATTTTTCTGACCCGCCGGGTTTGGAAAATCTTCAAATTTTCCAGAAAAAGTGACCTCTGCCAAATCTGGAAAACTTGCCAAATTTTCATTTTTCTGACCCGCCGGGTTTGGAAAATCTTCAAATTTTCCAGAAAAAGTGACCTCTGCCAAATCTGGAAAACTTGCCAAATTTTCATTTTTCTGACCCGCCGGGTTTGGAAAATCTTCAAATTTTCCAGAAAAAGTGACCTCTGCCAAATCTGGAAAACTTGCCAAATTTTCATTTTTCTGACCCGCCGGGTTTGGAAAATGATGAAATTTTCCAGAAAAAGTGACCTCTGCCAAATCTGGAAAACTTGCCAAATTTTCATTTTTCTGACCCGCCGGGTTTGGAAAATCTTCAAATTTTCCAGAAAAAGTGACCTCTGCCAAATCTGGAAAACTTGCCAAATTTTCATTTTTCTGACCCGCCGGGTTTGGAAAATCTTCAAATTTTCCAGAAAAAGTGACCTCTGCCAAATCTGGAAAACTTGCCAAATTTTCATTTTTCTGACCCGCCGGGTTTGGAAAATCTTCAAATTTTCCAGAAAAAGTGACCTCTGCCAAATCTGGAAAACTTGCCAAATTTTCATTTTTCTGACCCGCCGGGTTTGGAAAATGATGAAATTTTCCAGAAAAAGTGACCTCTGCCAAATCTGGAAAACTTGCCAAATTTTCATTTTTCTGACCCGCCGGGTTTGGAAAATGATGAAATTTTCCAGAAAAAGTGACCTCTGCCAAATCTGGAAAACTTGCCAAATTTTCATTTTTCTGACCCGCCGGGTTTGGAAAATGATGAAATTTTCCAGAAAAAGTGACCTCTGCCAAATCTGGAAAACTTGCCAAATTTTCATTTTTCTGACCCGCCGGGTTTGGAAAATCTTCAAATTTTCCAGAAAAAGTGACCTCTGCCAAATCTGGAAAACTTGCCAAATTTTCATTTTTCTGACCCGCCGGGTTTGGAAAATCTTCAAATTTTCCAGAAAAAGTGACCTCTGCCAAATCTGGAAAACTTGCCAAATTTTCATTTTTCTGACCCGCCGGGTTTGGAAAATCTTCAAATTTTCCAGAAAAAGTGACCTCTGCCAAATCTGGAAAACTTGCCAAATTTTCATTTTTCTGACCCGCCGGGTTTGGAAAATCTTCAAATTTTCCAGAAAAAGTGACCTCTGCCAAATCTGGAAAACTTGCCAAATTTTCATTTTTCTGACCCGCCGGGTTTGGAAAATCTTCAAATTTTCCAGAAAAAGTGACCTCTGCCAAATCTGGAAAACTTGCCAAATTTTCATTTTTCTGACCCGCCGGGTTTGGAAAATCTTCAAATTTTCCAGAAAAAGTGACCTCTGCCAAATCTGGAAAACTTGCCAAATTTTCATTTTTCTGACCCGCCGGGTTTGGAAAATCTTCAAATTTTCCAGAAAAAGTGACCTCTGCCAAATCTGGAAAACTTGCCAAATTTTCATTTTTCTGACCCGCCGGGTTTGGAAAATCTTCAAATTTTCCAGAAAAAGTGACCTCTGCCAAATCTTGAAAACTTGCCAAATTTTCATTTTTCTGACCCGCCGGGTTTGGAAAATCTTCAAATTTTCCAGAAAAAGTGACCTCTGCCAAATCTGGAAAACTTGCCAAATTTTCATTTTTCTGACCCGCCGGGTTTGGAAAATCTTCAAATTTTCCAGAAAAAGTGACCTCTGCCAAATCTGGAAAACTTGCCAAATTTTCATTTTTCTGACCCGCCGGGTTTGGAAAATGATGAAATTTTCCAGAAAAAGTGACCTCTGCCAAATCTGGAAAACTTGCCAAATTTTCATTTTTCTGACCCGCCGGGTTTGGAAAATGATGAAATTTTCCAGAAAAAGTGACCTCTGCCAAATCTGGAAAACTTGCCAAATTTTCATTTTTCTGACCCGCCGGGTTTGGAAAATGATGAAATTTTCCAGAAAAAGTGACCTCTGCCAAATCTGGAAAACTTGCCAAATTTTCATTTTTCTGACCCGCCGGGTTTGGAAAATCTTCAAATTTTCCAGAAAAAGTGACCTCTGCCAAATCTGGAAAACTTGCCAAATTTTCATTTTTCTGACCCGCCGGGTTTGGAAAATCTTCAAATTTTCCAGAAAAAGTGACCTCTGCCAAATCTGGAAAACTTGCCAAATTTTCATTTTTCTGACCCGCCGGGTTTGGAAAATC
>NW_026943958.1:0-27937 GCF_035594765.1 Anolis carolinensis
TCCAGATTTGGCAGAGGTCACTTTTTTCTGGAAAATTTCATCATTTTCCAAACCCGGCGGGTCAGAAAAATCAAAATTTGGCAAGTTTTCCAGATTTGGCAGAGGTCACTTTTTCTGGAAAATTTCATCATTTTCCAAACCCGGCGGGTCAGAAAAATCAAAATTTGGCAAGTTTTCCAGATTTGGCAGAGGTCACTTTTTCTGGAAAATTTCATCATTTTCCAAACCCGGCGGGTCAGAAAAATCAAAATTTGGCAAGTTTTCCAGATTTGGCAGAGGTCACTTTTTCTGGAAAATTTCATCATTTTCCAAACCCGGCGGGTCAGAAAAATCAAAATTTGGCAAGTTTTCCAGATTTGGCAGAGGTCACTTTTTCTGGAAAATTTCATCATTTTCCAAACCCGGCGGGTCAGAAAAATCAAAATTTGGCAAGTTTTCCAGATTTGGCAGAAATCACCTTTTCTGGAAAATTTCATCATTTTCCAAACCCGACGGGCCAGAAAAATCAAAATTTGGCAAGTTTTCCAGATTTGGCAGAGGTCACTTTTTCTGGAAAATTTCATCATTTTCCAAACCTGGCGGGTCAGAAAAATCAAAATTTGGCAAGTTTTCCAGATTTGGCAGAGGTCACTTTTTCTGGAAAATTTCATCATTTTCCAAACCCGGCGGGTCAGAAAAATCAAAATTTGGCAAGTTTTCCAGATTTGGCAGAGGTCACTTTTTCTGGAAAATTTGAAGATTTTCCAAACCCGGCGGGTCAGAAAAATCAAAATTTGGCAAGTTTTCCAGATTTGGCAGAGGTCACTTTTTCTGGAAAATTTCATCATTTTCCAAACCCGGCGGGTCAGAAAAATCAAAATTTGGCAAGTTTTCCAGATTTGGCAGAGGTCACTTTTTCTGGAAAATTTCATCATTTTCCAAACCCGGCGGGTCAGAAAAATCAAAATTTGGCAAGTTTTCCAGATTTGGCAGAGGTCACTTTTTCTGGAAAATTTCATCATTTTCCAAACCCGGCGGGTCAGAAAAATCAAAATTTGGCAAGTGTTCCAGATTTGGCAGAGGTCACTTTTTCTGGAAAATTTCATCATTTTCCAAACCCGGCGGGTCAGAAAAATCAAAATTTGGCAAGTTTTCCAGATTTGGCAGAAATCACCTTTTCTGGAAAATTTCATCATTTTCCAAACCCGACGGGCCAGAAAAATCAAAATTTGGCAAGTTTTCCAGATTTGGCAGAGGTCACTTTTTCTGGAAAATTTCATCATTTTCCAAACCCGGCGGGTCAGAAAAATCAAAATTTGGCAAGTTTTCCAGATTTGGCAGAGGTCACTTTTTCTAGAAAATTTCATCATTTTCCAAATCCGGCGGGTCAGAAAAATCAAAATTTGGCAAGTTTTCCAGATTTGGCAGAGGTCACTTTTTCTGGAAAATTTCATCATTTTCCAAACCCGGCGGGTCAGAAAAATCAAAATTTGGCAAGTTTTCCAGATTTGGCAGAGGTCACTTTTTCTGGAAAATTTCATCATTTTCCAAACCCGGCGGGTCAGAAAAATCAAAATTTGGCAAGTTTTCCAGATTTGGCAGAGGTCACTTTTTCTGGAAAATTTCATCATTTTCCAAACCCGGCGGGTCAGAAAAATCAAAATTTGGCAAGTTTTCCAGATTTGGCAGAGGTCACTTTTTCTGGAAAATTTCATCATTTTCCAAACCCGGCGGGTCAGAAAAATCAAAATTTGGCAAGTTTTCCAGATTTGGCAGAGGTCACTTTTTCTGGAAAATTTCATCATTTTCCAAACCCGGCGGGTCAGAAAAATCAAAATTTGGCAAGTTTTCCAGATTTGGCAGAGGTCACTTTTTCTGGAAAATTTGAAGATTTTCCAAACCCGGCGGTTCAGAAAAATCAAAATTTGGCAAGTTTTCCAGATTTGGCAGAGGTCACTTTTTCTGGAAAATTTCATCATTTTCCAAACCCGGCGGGTCAGAAAAATCAAAATTTGGCAAGTTTTCCAGATTTGGCAGAGGTCACTTTTTCTGGAAAATTTCATCATTTTCCAAACCCGGCGGGTCAGAAAAATCAAAATTTGGCAAGTTTTCCAGATTTGGCAGAGGTCACTTTTTCTGGAAAATTTCATCATTTTCCAAACCCGGCGGGTCAGAAAAATCAAAATTTGGCAAGTTTTCCAGATTTGGCAGAGGTCACTTTTTCTAGAAAATTTCATCATTTTCCAAATCCGGCGGGTCAGAAAAATCAAAATTTGGCAAGTTTTCCAGATTTGGCAGAGGTCACTTTTTCTGGAAAATTTCATCATTTTCCAAACCCGGCGGGTCAGAAAAATCAAAATTTGGCAAGTTTTCCAGATTTGGCAGAGGTCACTTTTTCTGGAAAATTTCATCATTTTCCAAACCCGGCGGGTCAGAAAAATCAAAATTTGGCAAGTTTTCCAGATTTGGCAGAGGTCACTTTTTCTGGAAAATTTCATCATTTTCCAAACCCGGCGGGTCAGAAAAATCAAAATTTGGCAAGTTTTCCAGATTTGGCAGAGGTCACTTTTTCTGGAAAATTTCATCATTTTCCAAACCCGGCGGGTCAGAAAAATCAAAATTTGGCAAGTTTTCCAGATTTGGCAGAGGTCACTTTTTCTGGAAAATTTCATCATTTTCCAAACCCGGCGGGTCAGAAAAATCAAAATTTGGCAAGTTTTCCAGATTTGGCAGAGGTCACTTTTTCTGGAAAATTTCATCATTTTCCAAACCCGGCGGGTCAGAAAAATCAAAATTTGGCAAGTTTTCCAGATTTGGCAGAGGTCACTTTTTCTGGAAAATTTGAAGATTTTCCAAACCCGGCGGTTCAGAAAAATCAAAATTTGGCAAGTTTTCCAGATTTGGCAGAGGTCACTTTTTCTGGAAAATTTGAAGATTTTCCAAACCCGGCGGTTCAGAAAAATCAAAATTTGGCAAGTTTTCCAGATTTGGCAGAGGTCACTTTTTCTGGAAAATTTCATCATTTTCCAAACCCGGCGGGTCAGAAAAATCAAAATTTGGCAAGTTTTCCAGATTTGGCAGAGGTCACTTTTTCTGGAAAATTTCATCATTTTCCAAACCCGGCGGGTCAGAAAAATCAAAATTTGGCAAGTTTTCCAGATTTGGCAGAGGTCACTTTTTCTGGAAAATTTCATCATTTTCCAAACCCGGCGGGTCAGAAAAATCAAAATTTGGCAAGTTTTCCAGATTTGGCAGAGGTCACTTTTTCTGGAAAATTTCATCATTTTCCAAACCCGGCGGGTCAGAAAAATCAAAATTTGGCAAGTTTTCCAGATTTGGCAGAAATCACTTTTTCTGGAAAATTTCATCATTTTCCAAACCCGGCGGGTCAGAAAAATCAAAATTTGGCAAGTTTTCCAGATTTGGCAGAGGTCACTTTTTCTGGAAAATTTCATCATTTTCCAAACCCGGCGGGTCAGAAAAATCAAAATTTGGCAAGTTTTCCAGATTTGGCAGAGGTCACTTTTTCTGGAAAATTTCATCATTTTCCAAACCCGGCGGGTCAGAAAAATCAAAAATTTGGCAAGTTTTCCAGATTTGGCAGAGGTCACTTTTTCTGGAAAATTTCATCATTTTCCAAACCCGGCGGGTCAGAAAAATCAAAATTTGGCAAGTTTTCCAGATTTGGCAGAGGTCACTTTTTCTGGAAAATTTGAAGATTTTCCAAACCCGGCGGGTCAGAAAAATCAAAATTTGGCAAGTTTTCCAGATTTGGCAGAGGTCACTTTTTCTGGAAAATTTCATCATTTTCCAAACCCGGCGGGTCAGAAAAATCAAAATTTGGCAAGTTTTCCAGATTTGGCAGAGGTCACTTTTTCTGGAAAATTTCATCATTTTCCAAACCCGGCGGGTCAGAAAAATCAAAATTTGGCAAGTTTTCCAGATTTGGCAGAGGTCACTTTTTCTGGAAAATTTCATCATTTTCCAAACCCGGCGGGTCAGAAAAATCAAAATTTGGCAAGTTTTCCAGATTTGGCAGAGGTCACTTTTTCTGGAAAATTTCATCATTTTCCAAACCCGGCGGGTCAGAAAAATCAAAATTTGGCAAGTTTTCCAGATTTGGCAGAAATCACCTTTTCTGGAAAATTTCATCATTTTCCAAACCCGACGGGCCAGAAAAATCAAAATTTGGCAAGTTTTCCAGATTTGGCAGAGGTCACTTTTTCTGGAAAATTTCATCATTTTCCAAACCCGGCGGGTCAGAAAAATCAAAATTTGGCAAGTTTTCCAGATTTGGCAGAGGTCACTTTTTCTAGAAAATTTCATCATTTTCCAAATCCGGCGGGTCAGAAAAATCAAAATTTGGCAAGTTTTCCAGATTTGGCAGAGGTCACTTTTTCTGGAAAATTTCATCATTTTCCAAACCCGGCGGGTCAGAAAAATCAAAATTTGGCAAGTTTTCCAGATTTGGCAGAGGTCACTTTTTCTGGAAAATTTCATCATTTTCCAAACCCGGCGGGTCAGAAAAATCAAAATTTGGCAAGTTTTCCAGATTTGGCAGAGGTCACTTTTTCTGGAAAATTTCATCATTTTCCAAACCCGGCGGGTCAGAAAAATCAAAATTTGGCAAGTTTTCCAGATTTGGCAGAGGTCACTTTTTCTGGAAAATTTCATCATTTTCCAAACCCGGCGGGTCAGAAAAATCAAAATTTGGCAAGTTTTCCAGATTTGGCAGAGGTCACTTTTTCTGGAAAATTTCATCATTTTCCAAACCCGGCGGGTCAGAAAAATCAAAATTTGGCAAGTTTTACAGATTTGGCAGAGGTCACTTTTTCTGGAAAATTTGAAGATTTTCCAAACCCGGCGGTTCAGAAAAATCAAAATTTGGCAAGTTTTCCAGATTTGGCAGAGGTCACTTTTTCTGGAAAATTTCATCATTTTCCAAACCCGGCGGGTCAGAAAAATCAAAATTTGGCAAGTTTTCCAGATTTGGCAGAGGTCACTTTTTCTGGAAAATTTCATCATTTTCCAAACCCGGCGGGTCAGAAAAATCAAAATTTGGCAAGTTTTCCAGATTTGGCAGAGGTCACTTTTTCTGGAAAATTTCATCATTTTCCAAACCCGGCGGGTCAGAAAAATCAAAATTTGGCAAGTTTTCCAGATTTGGCAGAGGTCACTTTTTCTGGAAAATTTCATCATTTTCCAAACCCGGCGGGTCAGAAAAATCAAAATTTGGCAAGTTTTCCAGATTTGGCAGAGGTCACTTTTTCTGGAAAATTTCATCATTTTCCAAACCCGGCGGGTCAGAAAAATCAAAATTTGGCAAGTTTTCCAGATTTGGCAGAGGTCACTTTTTCTGGAAAATTTCATCATTTTCCAAACCCGGCGGGTCAGAAAAATCAAAATTTGGCAAGTTTTCCAGATTTGGCAGAGGTCACTTTTTCTGGAAAATTTGAAGATTTTCCAAACCCGGCGGGTCAGAAAAATCAAAATTTGGCAAGTTTTCCAGATTTGGCAGAGGTCACTTTTTCTGGAAAATTTCATCATTTTCCAAACCCGGCGGGTCAGAAAAATCAAAATTTGGCAAGTTTTCCAGATTTGGCAGAGGTCACTTTTTCTGGAAAATTTGAAGATTTTCCAAACCCGGCGGGTCAGAAAAATCAAAATTTGGCAAGTTTTCCAGATTTGGCAGAGGTCACTTTTTCTGGAAAATTTCATCATTTTCCAAACCCGGCGGGTCAGAAAAATCAAAATTTGGCAAGTTTTCCAGATTTGGCAGAGGTCACTTTTTCTGGAAAATTTCATCATTTTCCAAACCCGGCGGGTCAGAAAAATCAAAATTTGGCAAGTTTTCCAGATTTGGCAGAGGTCACTTTTTCTGGAAAATTTCATCATTTTCCAAACCCGGCGGGTCAGAAAAATCAAAATTTGGCAAGTTTTCCAGATTTGGCAGAGGTCACTTTTTCTGGAAAATTTCATCATTTTCCAAACCCGGCGGGTCAGAAAAATCAAAATTTGGCAAGTTTTCCAGATTTGGCAGAGGTCACTTTTTTCTGGAAAATTTGAAGATTTTCCAAACCCGGCGGGTCAGAAAAATCAAAATTTGGCAAGTTTTCCAGATTTGGCAGAGGTCACTTTTTCTGGAAAATTTCATCATTTTCCAAACCCGGCGGGTCAGAAAAATCAAAATTTGGCAAGTTTTCCAGATTTGGCAGAGGTCACTTTTTCTGGAAAATTTGAAGATTTTCCAAACCCGGCGGGTCAGAAAAATCAAAATTTGGCAAGTTTTCCAGATTTGGCAGAGGTCACTTTTTCTGGAAAATTTCATCATTTTCCAAACCCGGCGGGTCAGAAAAATCAAAATTTGGCAAGTTTTCCAGATTTGGCAGAGGTCACTTTTTCTGGAAAATTTCATCATTTTCCAAACCCGGCGGGTCAGAAAAATCAAAATTTGGCAAGTTTTCCAGATTTGGCAGAGGTCACTTTTTCTGGAAAATTTCATCATTTTCCAAACCCGGCGGGTCAGAAAAATCAAAATTTGGCAAGTTTTCCAGATTTGGCAGAGGTCACTTTTTCTGGAAAATTTCATCATTTTCCAAACCCGGCGGGTCAGAAAAATCAAAATTTGGCAAGTTTTCCAGATTTGGCAGAGGTCACTTTTTCTGGAAAATTTCATCATTTTCCAAACCCGGCGGGTCAGAAAAATCAAAATTTGGCAAGTTTTCCAGATTTGGCAGAGGTCACTTTTTCTGGAAAATTTTCATCATTTTCCAAACCCGGCGGGTCAGAAAAATCAAAATTTGGCAAGTTTTCCAGATTTGGCAGAGGTCACTTTTTCTGGAAAATTTCATCATTTTCCAAACCCGGCGGGTCAGAAAAATCAAAATTTGGCAAGTTTTCCAGATTTGGCAGAGGTCACTTTTTCTGGAAAATTTCATCATTTTCCAAACCCGGCGGGTCAGAAAAATCAAAATTTGGCAAGTTTTCCAGATTTGGCAGAAGTCACTTTTTCTGGAAAATTTGAAGATTTTCCCAACCCGGCGGGTCAGAAAAATCAAAATTTGGCAAGTTTTCCAGATGTGGCAGAGGTCACTTTTTCTGGAAAATTTCATCATTTTCCAAACCTGGCGGGTCAGAAAAATCAAAATTTGGCAAGTTTTCCAGATTTGGCAGAGGTCACTTTTTCTGGAAAATTTCATCATTTTCCAAACCCGGCGGGTCAGAAAAATCAAAATTTGGCAAGTTTTCCAGATTTGGCAGAGGTCACTTTTTCTGGAAAATTTCATCATTTTCCAAACCCGGCGGGTCAGAAAAATCAAAATTTGGCAAGTTTTCCAGATTTGGCAGAGGTCACTTTTTCTGGAAAATTTCATCATTTTCCAAACCCGGCGGGTCAGAAAAATCAAAATTTGGCAAGTTTTCCAGATTTGGCAGAGGTCACTTTTTCTGGAAAATTTCATCATTTTCCAAACCCGGCGGGTCAGAAAAATCAAAATTTGGCAAGTTTTCCAGATTTGGCAGAGGTCACTTTTTCTGGAAAATTTCATCATTTTCCAAACCCGGCGGGTCAGAAAAATCAAAATTTGGCAAGTTTTCCAGATTTGGCAGAGGTCACTTTTTCTGGAAAATTTCATCATTTTCCAAACCCGGCGGGTCAGAAAAATCAAAATTTGGCAAGTTTTCCAGATTTGGCAGAGGTCACTTTTTCTGGAAAATTTCATCATTTTCCAAACCTGGCGGGTCAGAAAAATCAAAATTTGGCAAGTTTTCCAGATTTGGCAGAGGTCACTTTTTCTGGAAAATTTCATCATTTTCCAAACCCGGCGGGTCAGAAAAATCAAAATTTGGCAAGTTTTCCAGATTTGGCAGAGGTCACTTTTTCTGGAAAATTTTCATCATTTTCCAAACCCGGCGGGTCAGAAAAATCAAAATTTGGCAAGTTTTCCAGATTTGGCAGAGGTCACTTTTTCTGGAAAATTTCATCATTTTCCAAACCCGGCGGGTCAGAAAAATCAAAATTTGGCAAGTTTTCCAGATTGGCAGAAGTCACTTTTTCTGGAAAATTTGAAGATTTTCCCAACCCGGCGGGTCAGAAAAATCAAAATTTGGCAAGTTTTCCAGATGTGGCAGAGGTCACTTTTTCTGGAAAATTTCATCATTTTCCAAACCTGGCGGGTCAGAAAAATCAAAATTTGGCAAGTTTTCCAGATTTGGCAGAGGTCACTTTTTCTGGAAAATTTCATCATTTTCCAAACCCGGCGGGTCAGAAAAATCAAAATTTGGCAAGTTTTCCAGATTTGGCAGAGGTCACTTTTTCTGGAAAATTTCATCATTTTCCAAACCCGGCGGGTCAGAAAAATCAAAATTTGGCAAGTTTTCCAGATTTGGCAGAGGTCACTTTTTCTGGAAAATTTCATCATTTTCCAAACCCGGCGGGTCAGAAAAATCAAAATTTGGCAAGTTTTCCAGATTTGGCAGAGGTCACTTTTTCTGGAAAATTTCATCATTTTCCAAACCCGGCGGGTCAGAAAAATCAAAATTTGGCAAGTTTTCCAGATTTGGCAGAGGTCACTTTTTCTGGAAAATTTCATCATTTTCCAAACCCGGCGGGTCAGAAAAATCAAAATTTGGCAAGTTTTCCAGATTTGGCAGAGGTCACTTTTTCTGGAAAATTTCATCATTTTCCAAACCCGGCGGGTCAGAAAAATCAAAATTTGGCAAGTTTTCCAGATTTGGCAGAGGTCACTTTTTCTGGAAAATTTCATCATTTTCCAAACCTGGCGGGTCAGAAAAATCAAAATTTGGCAAGTTTTCCAGATTTGGCAGAGGTCACTTTTTCTGGAAAATTTCATCATTTTCCAAACCCGGCGGGTCAGAAAAATCAAAATTTGGCAAGTTTTCCAGATTTGGCAGAGGTCACTTTTTCTGGAAAATTTCATCATTTTCCAAACCCGGCGGGTCAGAAAAATCAAAATTTGGCAAGTTTTCCAGATTTGGCAGAAATCACCTTTTCTGGAAAATTTCATCATTTTCCAAACCCGAAGGGCCAGAAAAATCAAAATTTGGCAAGTTTTCCAGATTTGGCAGAGGTCACTTTTTCTGGAAAATTTCATCATTTTCCAAACCCGGCGGGTCAGAAAAATCAAAATTTGGCAAGTTTTCCAGATTTGGCAGAGGTCACTTTTTCTGGAAAATTTCATCATTTTCCAAACCCGGCGGGTCAGAAAAATCAAAATTTGGCAAGTTTTCCAGATTTGGCAGAGGTCACTTTTTCTGGAAGATTTCATCATTTTCCAAACCCGGCGGGTCAGAAAAATCAAAATTTGGCAAGTTTTCCAGATTTGGCAGAGGTCACTTTTTCTGGAAAATTTCTTCATTTTCCAAACCCGGCGGGTCAGAAAAATCAAAATTTGGCAAGTTTTCCAGATTTGGCAGAGGTCACTTTTTCTGGAAAATTTCATCATTTTCCAAACCCGGCGGGTCAGAAAAATCAAAATTTGGCAAGTTTTCCAGATTTGGCAGAAATCACCTTTTCTGGAAAATTTCATCATTTTCCAAACCCGACGGGCCAGAAAAATCAAAATTTGGCAAGTTTTCCAGATTTGGCAGAGGTCACTTTTTCTGGAAAATTTCATCATTTTCCAAACCCGGCGGGTCAGAAAAATCAAAATTTGGCAAGTTTTCCAGATTTGGCAGAAATCACCTTTTCTGGAAAATTTCATCATTTTCCAAACCCGACGGGCCAGAAAAATCAAAATTTGGCAAGTTTTCCAGATTTGGCAGAGGTCACTTTTTCTGGAAAATTTCATCATTTTCCAAACCTGGCGGGTCAGAAAAATCAAAATTTGGCAAGTTTTCCAGATTTGGCAGAGGTCACTTTTTCTGGAAAATTTCATCATTTTCCAAACCCGGCGGGTCAGAAAAATCAAAATTTGGCAAGTTTTCCAGATTTGGCAGAGGTCACTTTTTCTGGAAAATTTCATCATTTTCCAAACCCGGCGGGTCAGAAAATCAAAATTTGGCAAGTTTTCCAGATTTGGCAGAGGTCACTTTTTCTGGAAAATTTCATCATTTTCCAAACCCGGCGGGTCAGAAAAATCAAAATTTGGCAAGTTTTCCAGATTTGGCAGAGGTCACTTTTTCTGGAAAATTTGAAGATTTTCCAAACCCGGCGGGTCAGAAAAATCAAAATTTGGCAAGTTTTCCAGATTTGGCAGAGGTCACTTTTTCTGGAAAATTTCATCATTTTCCAAACCCGGCGGGTCAGAAAAATCAAAATTTGGCAAGTTTTCCAGATTTGGCAGAGGTCACTTTTTCTGGAAAATTTGAAGATTTTCCAAACCCGGCGGGTCAGAAAAATCAAAATTTGGCAAGTTTTCCAGATTTGGCAGAGGTCACTTTTTCTGGAAAATTTCATCATTTTCCAAACCCGGCGGGTCAGAAAAATCAAAATTTGGCATGTTTTCCAGATTTGGCAGAGGTCACTTTTTCTGGAAAATTTGAAGATTTTCCAAACCCGGCGGGTCAGAAAAATCAAAATTTGGCAAGTTTTCCAGATTTGGCAGAGGTCACTTTTTCTAGAAAATTTCATCATTTTCCAAATCCCGGCGGGTCAGAAAAATCAAAATTTGGCAAGTTTTCCAGATTTGGCAGAGGTCACTTTTTCTGGAAAATTTCATCATTTTCCAAACCCGGCGGGTCAGAAAAATCAAAATTTGGCAAGTTTTCCAGATTTGGCAGAGGTCACTTTTTCTGGAAAATTTCATCATTTTCCCAAACCCGGCGGGTCAGGAAAAATCAAAATTTGGCAAGTTTTCCAGATTTGGCAGAGGTCACTTTTTCTGGAAAATTTCATCATTTTCCAAACCTGGCGGGTCAGAAAAATCAAAATTTGGCAAGTTTTCCAGATTTGGCAGAGGTCACTTTTTCTGGAAAATTTCATCATTTTCCAAACCCGGCGGGTCAGAAAAATCAAAATTTGGCAAGTTTTCCAGATTTGGCAGAGGTCACTTTTTCTGGAAAATTTGAAGATTTTCCAAACCCGGCGGGTCAGAAAAATCAAAATTTGGCAAGTTTTCCAGATTTGGCAGATGTCACTTTTTCTGGAAAATTTCATCATTTTCCAAACCCGGCGGGTCAGAAAAATCAAAATTTGGCAAGTTTTCCAGATTTGGCAGAGGTCACTTTTTCTGGAAAATTTGAAGATTTTCCAAACCCGGCGGGTCAGAAAAATCAAAATTTGGCAAGTTTTCCAGATTTGGCAGAGGTCACTTTTTCTGGAAAATTTCATCATTTTCCAAACCCGGCGGGTCAGAAAAATCAAAATTTGGCAAGTTTTCCAGATTTGGCAGAGGTCACTTTTTCTGGAAAATTTGAAGATTTTCCAAACCCGGCGGGTCAGAAAAATCAAAATTTGGCAAGTTTTCCAGATTTGGCAGAGGTCACTTTTTCTGGAAAATTTCATCATTTTCCAAACCCGGCGGGTCAGAAAAATCAAAATTTGGCAAGTTTTCCAGATTTGGCAGAGGTCACTTTTTCTGGAAAATTTGAAGATTTTCCAAACCCGGCGGGTCAGAAAAATCAAAATTTGGCAAGTTTTCCAGATTTGGCAGAGGTCACTTTTTCTAGAAAATTTCATCGTTTTCCAAACACGGCGGGTCAGAAAAATCAAAATTTGGCAAGTTTTCCAGATTTGGCAGAGGTCACTTTTTCTGGAAAATTTCATCATTTTCCAAACCCGGCGGGTCAGAAAAATCAAAATTTGGCAAGTTTTCCAGATTTGGCAGAGGTCACTTTTTCTGGAAAATTTCATCATTTTCCAAACCCGGCGGGTCAGAAAAATCAAAATTTGGCAAGTTTTCCAGATTTGGCAGAGGTCACTTTTTCTGGAAAATTTCATCATTTTCCAAACCCGGCGGGTCAGAAAAATCAAAATTTGGCAAGTTTTCCAGATTTGGCAGAGGTCACTTTTTCTGGAAAATTTGAAGATTTTCCAAACCCGGCGGGTCAGAAAAATCAAAATTTGGCAAGTTTTCCAGATTTGGCAGAGGTCACTTTTTCTGGAAAATTTCATCATTTTCCAAACCCGGCGGGTCAGAAAAATCAAAATTTGGCAAGTTTTCCAGATTTGGCAGAGGTCACTTTTTCTGGAAAATTTGAAGATTTTCCAAACCCGGCGGGTCAGAAAAATCAAAATTTGGCAAGTTTTCCAGATTTGGCAGAGGTCACTTTTTCTGGAAAATTTCATCATTTTCCAAACCCGGCGGGTCAGAAAAATCAAAATTTGGCAAGTTTTCCAGATTTGGCAGAGGTCACTTTTTCTGGAAAATTTGAAGATTTTCCAAACCCGGCGGGTCAGAAAAATCAAAATTTGGCAAGTTTTCCAGATTTGGCAGAGGTCACTTTTTCTAGAAAATTTCATCATTTTCCAAACCCGGCGGGTCAGAAAAATCAAAATTTGGCAAGTTTTCCAGATTTGGCAGAGGTCACTTTTTCTGGAAAATTTCATCATTTTCCAAACCCGGCGGGTCAGAAAAATCAAAATTTGGCAAGTTTTCCAGATTTGGCAGAGGTCACTTTTTCTGGAAAATTTCATCATTTTCCAAACCCGGCGGGTCAGAAAAATCAAAATTTGGCAAGTTTTCCAGATTTGGCAGAGGTCACTTTTTCTGGAAAATTTGAAGATTTTCCAAACCCGGCGGGTCAGAAAAATCAAAATTTGGCAAGTTTTCCAGATTTGGCAGAGGTCAGTTTTTTCTGGAAAATTTCATCATTTTCCAAACCCGGCGGGTCAGAAAAATTAAAATTTGGCAAGTTTTCCAGATTTGGCAGAGGTCACTTTTTCTGGAAAATTTGAAGATTTTCCAAACCCGGCGGGTCAGAAAAATCAAAATTTGGCAAGTTTTCCAGATTTGGCAGAGGTCACTTTTTCTGGAAAATTTCATCATTTTCCAAACCCGGCGGGTCAGAAAAATCAAAATTTGGCAAGTTTTCCAGATTTGGCAGAGGTCACTTTTTCTGGAAAATTTGAAGATTTTCCAAACCCGGCGGGTCAGAAAAATCAAAATTTGGCAAGTTTTCCAGATTTGGCAGAGGTCACTTTTTCTGGAAAATTTCATCATTTTCCAAACCCGGCGGGTCAGAAAAATCAAAATTTGGCAAGTTTTCCAGATTTGGCAGAGGTCACTTTTTCTGGAAAATTTCATCATTTTCCAAACCCGGCGGGTCAGAAAAATCAAAATTTGGCAAGTTTTCCAGATTTGGCAGAGGTCACTTTTTCTGGAAAATTTCATCATTTTCCAAACCCGGCGGGTCAGAAAAATCAAAATTTGGCAAGTTTTCCAGATTTGGCAGAGGTCACTTTTTCTGGAAAATTTCATCATTTTCCAAACCCGGCGGGTCAGAAAAATCAAAATTTGGCAAGTTTTCCAGATTTGGCAGAGGTCACTTTTTCTGGAAAATTTCATCATTTTCCAAACCCGGCGGGTCAGAAAAATCAAAATTTGGCAAGTTTTCCAGATTTGGCAGAGGTCACTTTTTCTGGAAAATTTCATCATTTTCCAAACCCGGCGGGTCAGAAAAATCAAAATTTGGCAAGTTTTCCAGATTTGGCAGAGGTCACTTTTTCTGGAAAATTTGAAGATTTTCCAAACCCGGCGGGTCAGAAAAATCAAAATTTGGCAAGTTTTCCAGATTTGGCAGGGGTCACTTTTTCTGGAAAATTTCATCATTTTCCAAACCCGGCGGGTCAGAAAAATCAAAATTTGGCAAGTTTTCCAGATTTGGCAGAGGTCACTTTTTCTGGAAAATTTCATCATTTTCCAAACCCGGCGGGTCAGAAAAATCAAAATTTGGCAAGTTTTCCAGATTTGGCAGAGGTCACTTTTTCTGGAAAATTTCATCATTTTCCAAACCCGGCGGGTCAGAAAAATCAAAATTTGGCAAGTTTTCCAGATTTGGCAGAGGTCACTTTTTCTGGAAAATTTCATCATTTTCCAAACCCGGCGGGTCAGAAAAATCAAAATTTGGCAAGTTTTCCAGATTTGGCAGAGGTCACTTTTTCTGGAAAATTTCATCATTTTCCAAACCCGGCGGGTCAGAAAAATCAAAATTTGGCAAGTTTTCCAGATTTGGCAGAGGTCACTTTTTCTGGAAAATTTCATCATTTTCCAAACCCGGCGGGTCAGAAAAATCAAAATTTGGCAAGTTTTCCAGATTTGGCAGAGGTCACTTTTTCTGGAAAATTTCATCATTTTCCAAACCCGGCGGGTCAGAAAAATCAAAATTTGGCAAGTTTTCCAGATTTGGCAGAGGTCACTTTTTCTGGAAAATTTCATCATTTTCCAAACCCGGCGGGTCAGAAAAATCAAAATTTGGCAAGTTTTCCAGATTTGGCAGAGGTCACTTTTTCTGGAAAATTTCATCGTTTTCCAAACCCGGCGGGTCAGAAAAATCAAAATTTGGCAAGTTTTCCAGATTTGGCAGAGGTCACTTTTTCTGGAAAATTTCATCGTTTTCCAAACCCGGCGGGTCAGAAAAATCAAAATTTGGCAAGTTTTCCAGATTTGGCAGAGGTCACTTTTTCTGGAAAATTTCATCGTTTTCCAAACCCGGCGGGTCAGAAAAATCAAAATTTGGCAAGTTTTCCAGATTTGGCAGAGGTCACTTTTTCTGGAAAATTTCATCGTTTTCCAAACCCGGCGGGTCAGAAAAATCAAAATTTGGCAAGTTTTCCAGATTTGGCAGAGGTCACTTTTTCTGGAAAATTTCATCGTTTTCCAAACCCGGCGGGTCAGAAAAATGAAAATTTGGCAAGTTTTCCAGATTTGGCAGAGGTCACTTTTTCCGGAAAATTTCATCGTTTTCCAAACCCGGCGGGTCAGAAAAATGAAAATTTGGCAAGTTTTCCAGATTTGGCAGAGGTCACTTTTTCCGGAAAATTTCATCGTTTTCCAAACCCGGCGGGTCAGAAAAATGAAAATTTGGCAAGTTTTCCAGATTTGGCAGAGGTCACTTTTTCCGGAAAATTTCATCGTTTTCCAAACCCGGCGGGTCAGAAAAATGAAAATTTGGCAAGTTTTCCAGATTTGGCAGAGGTCACTTTTTCCGGAAAATTTCATCGTTTTCCAAACCCGGCGGGTCAGAAAAATGAAAATTTGGCAAGTTTTCCAGATTTGGCAGAGGTCACTTTTTCCGGAAAATTTCATCGTTTTCCAAACCCGGCGGGTCAGAAAAATGAAAATTTGGCAAGTTTTCCAGATTTGGCAGAGGTCACTTTTTCCGGAAAATTTCATCGTTTTCCAAACCCGGCGGGTCAGAAAAATGAAAATTTGGCAAGTTTTCCAGATTTGGCAGAGGTCACTTTTTCCGGAAAATTTCATCGTTTTCCAAACCCGGCGGGTCAGAAAAATGAAAATTTGGCAAGTTTTCCAGATTTGGCAGAGGTCACTTTTTCCGGAAAATTTCATCGTTTTCCAAACCCGGCGGGTCAGAAAAATGAAAATTTGGCAAGTTTTCCAGATTTGGCAGAGGTCACTTTTTCCGGAAAATTTGAAAATTTTCCAAACCCGGCGGGTGAGAAAAATGAAAATTTGGCAAGTTTTCCAGATTTGGCAGAGGTCACTTTTTCCGGAAAATTTCATCGTTTTCCAAACCCGGCGGGTCAGAAAAATGAAAATTTGGCAAGTTTTCCAGATTTGGCAGAGGTCACTTTTTCCGGAAAATTTGAAGATTTTCCAAACCCGGCGGGTCAGAAAAATGAAAATTTGGCAAGTTTTCCAGATTTGGCAGAGGTCACTTTTTCCGGAAAATTTGAAGATTTTCCAAACCCGGCGGGTCAGAAAAATGAAAATTTGGCAAGTTTTCCAGATTTGGCAGAGGTCACTTTTTCCGGAAAATTTCATCGTTTTCCAAACCCGGCGGGTCAGAAAAATGAAAATTTGGCAAGTTTTCCAGATTTGGCAGAGGTCACTTTTTCCGGAAAATTTCATCGTTTTCCAAACCCGGCGGGTCAGAAAAATGAAAATTTGGCAAGTTTTCCAGATTTGGCAGAGGTCACTTTTTCCGGAAAATTTCATCGTTTTCCAAACCCGGCGGGTCAGAAAAATGAAAATTTGGCAAGTTTTCCAGATTTGGCAGAGGTCACTTTTTCCGGAAAATTTCATCGTTTTCCAAACCCGGCGGGTCAGAAAAATGAAAATTTGGCAAGTTTTCCAGATTTGGCAGAGGTCACTTTTTCCGGAAAATTTCATCGTTTTCCAAACCCGGCGGGTCAGAAAAATGAAAATTTGGCAAGTTTTCCAGATTTGGCAGAGGTCACTTTTTCCGGAAAATTTCATCGTTTTCCAAACCCGGCGGGTCAGAAAAATGAAAATTTGGCAAGTTTTCCAGATTTGGCAGAGGTCACTTTTTCCGGAAAATTTGATCGTTTTCCAAACCCGGCGGGTCAGAAAAATGAAAATTTGGCAAGTTTTCCAGATTTGGCAGAGGTCACTTTTTCCGGAAAATTTCATCGTTTTCCAAACCCGGCGGGTCAGAAAAATGAAAATTTGGCAAGTTTTCCAGATTTGGCAGAGGTCACTTTTTCCGGAAAATTTCATCGTTTTCCAAACCCGGCGGGTCAGAAAAATGAAAATTTGGCAAGTTTTCCAGATTTGGCAGAGGTCACTTTTTCCGGAAAATTTCATCGTTTTCCAAACCCGGCGGGTCAGAAAAATGAAAATTTGGCAAGTTTTCCAGATTTGGCAGAGGTCACTTTTTCCGGAAAATTTGAAGATTTTCCAAACCCGGCGGGTCAGAAAAATGAAAATTTGGCAAGTTTTCCAGATTTGGCAGAGGTCACTTTTTCCGGAAAATTTCATCGTTTTCCAAACCCGGCGGGTCAGAAAAATGAAAATTTGGCAAGTTTTCCAGATTTGGCAGAGGTCACTTTTTCCGGAAAATTTGAAGATTTTCCAAACCCGGCGGGTCAGAAAAATCAAAATTTGGCAAGTTTTCCAGATTTGGCAGAGGTCACTTTTTCCGGAAAATTTCATCGTTTTCCAAACCCGGCGGGTCAGAAAAATGAAAATTTGGCAAGTTTTCCAGATTTGGCAGAGGTCACTTTTTCCGGAAAATTTCATCGTTTTCCAAACCCGGCGGGTCAGAAAAATGAAAATTTGGCAAGTTTTCCAGATTTGGCAGAGGTCACTTTTTCCGGAAAATTTCATCGTTTTCCAAACCCGGCGGGTCAGAAAAATGAAAATTTGGCAAGTTTTCCAGATTTGGCAGAGGTCACTTTTTCCGGAAAATTTGAAGATTTTCCAAACCCGGCGGGTCAGAAAAATGAAAATTTGGCAAGTTTTCCAGATTTGGCAGAGGTCACTTTTTCCGGAAAATTTCATCGTTTTCCAAACCCGGCGGGTCAGAAAAATGAAAATTTGGCAAGTTTTCCAGATTTGGCAGAGGTCACTTTTTCCGGAAAATTTCATCGTTTTCCAAACCCGGCGGGTCAGAAAAATGAAAATTTGGCAAGTTTTCCAGATTTGGCAGAGGTCACTTTTTCCGGAAAATTTCATCGTTTTCCAAACCCGGCGGGTCAGAAAAATGAAAATTTGGCAAGTTTTCCAGATTTGGCAGAGGTCACTTTTTCCGGAAAATTTCATCGTTTTCCAAACCCGGCGGGTCAGAAAAATGAAAATTTGGCAAGTTTTCCAGATTTGGCAGAGGTCACTTTTTCCGGAAAATTTGAAGATTTTCCAAACCCGGCGGGTCAGAAAAATGAAAATTTGGCAAGTTTTCCAGATTTGGCAGAGGTCACTTTTTCCGGAAAATTTCATCGTTTTCCAAACCCGGCGGGTCAGAAAAATGAAAATTTGGCAAGTTTTCCAGATTTGGCAGAGGTCACTTTTTCCGGAAAATTTCATCGTTTTCCAAACCCGGCGGGTCAGAAAAATGAAAATTTGGCAAGTTTTCCAGATTTGGCAGAGGTCACTTTTTCCGGAAAATTTCATCGTTTTCCAAACCTGGCGGGTCAGAAAAATGAAAATTTGGCAAGTTTTCCAGATTTGGCAGAGGTCACTTTTTCCGGAAAATTTCATCGTTTTCCAAACCCGGCGGGTCAGAAAAATGAAAATTTGGCAAGTTTTCCAGATTTGGCAGAGGTCACTTTTTCCGGAAAATTTCATCGTTTTCCAAACCCGGCGGGTCAGAAAAATGAAAATTTGGCAAGTTTTCCAGATTTGGCAGAGGTCACTTTTTCCGGAAAATTTCATCGTTTTCCAAACCCGGCGGGTTAGAAAAATGAAAATTTGGCAAGTTTTCCAGATTTGGCAGAGGTCACTTTTTCCGGAAAATTTCATCGTTTTCCAAACCCGGCGGGTCAGAAAAATGAAAATTTGGCAAGTTTTCCAGATTTGGCAGAGGTCACTTTTTCCGGAAAATTTCATCGTTTTCCAAACCCGGCGGGTCAGAAAAATGAAAATTTGGCAAGTTTTCCAGATTTGGCAGAGGTCACTTTTTCCGGAAAATTTCATCGTTTTCCAAACCCGGCGGGTCAGAAAAATGAAAATTTGGCAAGTTTTCCAGATTTGGCAGAGGTCACTTTTTCCGGAAAATTTGAAGATTTTCCAAACCCGGCGGGTCAGAAAAATGAAAAGTTGGCAAGTTTTCCAGATTTGGCAGAGGTCACTTTTTCCGGAAAATTTGAAGATTTTCCAAACCCGGCGGGTCAGAAAAATGAAAATTTGGCAAGTTTTCCAGATTTGGCAGAGGTCACTTTTTCCGGAAAATTTCATCGTTTTCCAAACCCGGCGGGTCAGAAAAATGAAAATTTGGCAAGTTTTCCAGATTTGGCAGAGGTCACTTTTTCCGGAAAATTTGAAGATTTTCCAAACCCGGCGGGTCAGAAAAATGAAAAGTTGGCAAGTTTTCCAGATTTGGCAGAGGTCACTTTTTCCGGAAAATTTGAAGATTTTCCAAACCCGGCGGGTCAGAAAAATCAAAATTTGGCAAGTTTTCCAGATTTGGCAGAGGTCACTTTTTCCGGAAAATTTCATCGTTTTCCAAACCCGGCGGGTCAGAAAAATGAAAATTTGGCAAGTTTTCCAGATTTGGCAGAGGTCACTTTTTCCGGAAAATTTGAAGATTTTCCAAACCCGGCGGGTCAGAAAAATGAAAATTTGGCAAGTTTTCCAGATTTGGCAGAGGTCACTTTTTCCGGAAAATTTCATCGTTTTCCAAACCCGGCGGGTCAGAAAAATGAAAATTTGGCAAGTTTTCCAGATTTGGCAGAGGTCACTTTTTCCGGAAAATTTCATCGTTTTCCAAACCCGGCGGGTCAGAAAAATGAAAATTTGGCAAGTTTTCCAGATTTGGCAGAGGTCACTTTTTCCGGAAAATTTCATCGTTTTCCAAACCCGGCGGGTCAGAAAAATGAAAATTTGGCAAGTTTTCCAGATTTGGCAGAGGTCACTTTTTCCGGAAAATTTCATCGTTTTCCAAACCCGGCGGGTCAGAAAAATGAAAATTTGGCAAGTTTTCCAGATTTGGCAGAGGTCACTTTTTCCGGAAAATTTGAAGATTTTCCAAACCCGGCGGGTCAGAAAAATGAAAATTTGGCAAGTTTTCCAGATTTGGCAGAGGTCACTTTTTCCGGAAAATTTCATCGTTTTCCAAACCCGGCGGGTCAGAAAAATGAAAATTTGGCAAGTTTTCCAGATTTGGCAGAGGTCACTTTTTCCGGAAAATTTCATCGTTTTCCAAACCCGGCGGGTCAGAAAAATGAAAATTTGGCAAGTTTTCCAGATTTGGCAGAGGTCACTTTTTCCGGAAAATTTCATCGTTTTCCAAACCTGGCGGGTCAGAAAAATGAAAATTTGGCAAGTTTTCCAGATTTGGCAGAGGTCACTTTTTCCGGAAAATTTCATCGTTTTCCAAACCCGGCGGGTCAGAAAAATGAAAATTTGGCAAGTTTTCCAGATTTGGCAGAGGTCACTTTTTCCGGAAAATTTCATCGTTTTCCAAACCCGGCGGGTCAGAAAAATGAAAATTTGGCAAGTTTTCCAGATTTGGCAGAGGTCACTTTTTCCGGAAAATTTCATCGTTTTCCAAACCCGGCGGGTCAGAAAAATGAAAATTTGGCAAGTTTTCCAGATTTGGCAGAGGTCACTTTTTCCGGAAAATTTCATCGTTTTCCAAACCCGGCGGGTCAGAAAAATGAAAATTTGGCAAGTTTTCCAGATTTGGCAGAGGTCACTTTTTCCGGAAAATTTCATCGTTTTCCAAACCCGGCGGGTCAGAAAAATGAAAATTTGGCAAGTTTTCCAGATTTGGCAGAGGTCACTTTTTCCGGAAAATTTGAAGATTTTCCAAACCCGGCGGGTCAGAAAAATGAAAATTTGGCAAGTTTTCCAGATTTGGCAGAGGTCACTTTTTCCGGAAAATTTCATCGTTTTCCAAACCCGGCGGGTCAGAAAAATGAAAATTTGGCAAGTTTTCCAGATTTGGCAGAGGTCACTTTTTCCGGAAAATTTGAAGATTTTCCAAACCCGGCGGGTCAGAAAAATGAAAAGTTGGCAAGTTTTCCAGATTTGGCAGAGGTCACTTTTTCCGGAAAATTTGAAGATTTTCCAAACCCGGCGGGTCAGAAAAATCAAAATTTGGCAAGTTTTCCAGATTTGGCAGAGGTCACTTTTTCCGGAAAATTTCATCGTTTTCCAAACCCGGCGGGTCAGAAAAATGAAAATTTGGCAAGTTTTCCAGATTTGGCAGAGGTCACTTTTTCCGGAAAATTTCATCGTTTTCCAAACCCGGCGGGTCAGAAAAATGAAAATTTGGCAAGTTTTCCAGATTTGGCAGAGGTCACTTTTTCCGGAAAATTTCATCGTTTTCCAAACCCGGCGGGTCAGAAAAATGAAAATTTGGCAAGTTTTCCAGATTTGGCAGAGGTCACTTTTTCCGGAAAATTTGAAGATTTTCCAAACCCGGCGGGTCAGAAAAATGAAAATTTGGCAAGTTTTCCAGATTTGGCAGAGGTCACTTTTTCCGGAAAATTTCATCGTTTTCCAAACCCGGCGGGTCAGAAAAATGAAAATTTGGCAAGTTTTCCAGATTTGGCAGAGGTCACTTTTTCCGGAAAATTTCATCGTTTTCCAAACCCGGCGGGTCAGAAAAATGAAAATTTGGCAAGTTTTCCAGATTTGGCAGAGGTCACTTTTTCCGGAAAATTTCATCGTTTTCCAAACCCGGCGGGTCAGAAAAATGAAAATTTGGCAAGTTTTCCAGATTTGGCAGAGGTCACTTTTTCCGGAAAATTTCATCGTTTTCCAAACCCGGCGGGTCAGAAAAATGAAAATTTGGCAAGTTTTCCAGATTTGGCAGAGGTCACTTTTTCCGGAAAATTTGAAGATTTTCCAAACCCGGCGGGTCAGAAAAATGAAAATTTGGCAAGTATTCCAGATTTGGCAGAGGTCACTTTTTCCGGAAAATTTCATCGTTTTCCAAACCCGGCGGGTCAGAAAAATGAAAATTTGGCAAGTTTTCCAGATTTGGCAGAGGTCACTTTTTCCGGAAAATTTCATCGTTTTCCAAACCCGGCGGGTCAGAAAAATGAAAATTTGGCAAGTTTTCCAGATTTGGCAGAGGTCACTTTTTCCGGAAAATTTCATCGTTTTCCAAACCTGGCGGGTCAGAAAAATGAAAATTTGGCAAGTTTTCCAGATTTGGCAGAGGTCACTTTTTCCGGAAAATTTCATCGTTTTCCAAACCCGGCGGGTCAGAAAAATGAAAATTTGGCAAGTTTTCCAGATTTGGCAGAGGTCACTTTTTCCGGAAAATTTCATCGTTTTCCAAACCCGGCGGGTCAGAAAAATGAAAATTTGGCAAGTTTTCCAGATTTGGCAGAGGTCACTTTTTCCGGAAAATTTCATCGTTTTCCAAACCCGGCGGGTCAGAAAAATGAAAATTTGGCAAGTTTTCCAGATTTGGCAGAGGTCACTTTTTCCGGAAAATTTCATCGTTTTCCAAACCCGGCGGGTCAGAAAAATGAAAATTTGGCAAGTTTTCCAGATTTGGCAGAGGTCACTTTTTCCGGAAAATTTCATCGTTTTCCAAACCCGGCGGGTCAGAAAAATGAAAATTTGGCAAGTTTTCCAGATTTGGCAGAGGTCACTTTTTCCGGAAAATTTCATCGTTTTCCAAACCCGGCGGGTCAGAAAAATGAAAATTTGGCAAGTTTTCCAGATTTGGCAGAGGTCACTTTTTCCGGAAAATTTCATCGTTTTCCAAACCCGGCGGGTCAGAAAAATGAAAATTTGGCAAGTTTTCCAGATTTGGCAGAGGTCACTTTTTCCGGAAAATTTGAAGATTTTCCAAACCCGGCGGGTCAGAAAAATGAAAATTTGGCAAGTTTTCCAGATTTGGCAGAGGTCACTTTTTCCGGAAAATTTGAAGATTTTCCAAACCCGGCGGGTCAGAAAAATGAAAATTTGGCAAGTTTTCCAGATTTGGCAGAGGTCACTTTTTCCGGAAAATTTGAAGATTTTCCAAACCCGGCGGGTCAGAAAAATGAAAATTTGGCAAGTTTTCCAGATTTGGCAGAGGTCACTTTTTCCGGAAAATTTGAAGATTTTCCAAACCCGGCGGGTCAGAAAAATGAAAATTTGGCAAGTTTTCCAGATTTGGCAGAGGTCACTTTTTCCGGAAAATTTCATCGTTTTCCAAACCCGGCGGGTCAGAAAAATGAAAATTTGGCAAGTTTTCCAGATTTGGCAGAGGTCACTTTTTCCGGAAAATTTGATCGTTTTCCAAACCCGGCGGGTCAGAAAAATGAAAATTTGGCAAGTTTTCCAGATTTGGCAGAGGTCACTTTTTCCGGAAAATTTCATCGTTTTCCAAACCCGGCGGGTCAGAAAAATGAAAATTTGGCAAGTTTTCCAGATTTGGCAGAGGTCACTTTTTCCGGAAAATTTCATCGTTTTCCAAACCCGGCGGGTCAGAAAAATGAAAATTTGGCAAGTTTTCCAGATTTGGCAGAGGTCACTTTTTCCGGAAAATTTCATCGTTTTCCAAACCCGGCGGGTCAGAAAAATGAAAATTTGGCAAGTTTTCCAGATTTGGCAGAGGTCACTTTTTCCGGAAAATTTCATCGTTTTCCAAACCCGGCGGGTCAGAAAAATGAAAATTTGGCAAGTTTTCCAGATTTGGCAGAGGTCACTTTTTCCGGAAAATTTGAAGATTTTCCAAACCCGGCGGGTCAGAAAAATGAAAATTTGGCAAGTTTTCCAGATTTGGCAGAGGTCACTTTTTCCGGAAAATTTCATCGTTTTCCAAACCCGGCGGGTCAGAAAAATGAAAATTTGGCAAGTTTTCCAGATTTGGCAGAGGTCACTTTTTCCGGAAAATTTCATCGTTTTCCAAACCCGGCGGGTCAGAAAAATGAAAATTTGGCAAGTTTTCCAGATTTGGCAGAGGTCACTTTTTCCGGAAAATTTCATCGTTTTCCAAACCCGGCGGGTCAGAAAAATGAAAATTTGGCAAGTTTTCCAGATTTGGCAGAGGTCACTTTTTCCGGAAAATTTCATCGTTTTCCAAACCCGGCGGGTCAGAAAAATGAAAATTTGGCAAGTTTTCCAGATTTGGCAGAGGTCACTTTTTCCGGAAAATTTCATCGTTTTCCAAACCCGGCGGGTCAGAAAAATGAAAATTTGGCAAGTTTTCCAGATTTGGCAGAGGTCACTTTTTCCGGAAAATTTCATCGTTTTCCAAACCCGGCGGGTCAGAAAAATGAAAATTTGGCAAGTTTTCCAGATTTGGCAGAGGTCACTTTTTCCGGAAAATTTCATCGTTTTCCAAACCCGGCGGGTCAGAAAAATGAAAATTTGGCAAGTTTTCCAGATTTGGCAGAGGTCACTTTTTCCGGAAAATTTCATCGTTTTCCAAACCCGGCGGGTCAGAAAAATGAAAATTTGGCAAGTTTTCCAGATTTGGCAGAGGTCACTTTTTCCGGAAAATTTCATCGTTTTCCAAACCCGGCGGGTCAGAAAAATGAAAATTTGGCAAGTTTTCCAGATTTGGCAGAGGTCACTTTTTCCGGAAAATTTCATCGTTTTCCAAACTCGGCGGGTCAGAAAAATGAAAATTTGGCAAGTTTTCCAGATTTGGCAGAGGTCACTTTTTCCGGAAAATTTGAAGATTTTCCAAACCCGGCGGGTCAGAAAAATGAAAATTTGGCAAGTTTTCCAGATTTGGCAGAGGTCACTTTTTCCGGAAAATTTGAAGATTTTCCAAACCCGGCGGGTCAGAAAAATGAAAATTTGGCAAGTTTTCCAGATTTGGCAGAGGTCACTTTTTCCGGAAAATTTGAAGATTTTCCAAACCCGGCGGGTCAGAAAAATGAAAATTTGGCAAGTTTTCCAGATTTGGCAGAGGTCACTTTTTCCGGAAAATTTGAAGATTTTCCAAACCCGGCGGGTCAGAAAAATGAAAATTTGGCAAGTTTTCCAGATTTGGCAGAGGTCACTTTTTCCGGAAAATTTCATCGTTTTCCAAACCCGGCGGGTCAGAAAAATGAAAATTTGGCAAGTTTTCCAGATTTGGCAGAGGTCACTTTTTCCGGAAAATTTCATCGTTTTCCAAACCCGGCGGGTCAGAAAAATGAAAATTTGGCAAGTTTTCCAGATTTGGCAGAGGTCACTTTTTCCGGAAAATTTGAAGATTTTCCAAACCCGGCGGGTCAGAAAAATGAAAATTTGGCAAGTTTTCCAGATTTGGCAGAGGTCACTTTTTCCGGAAAATTTCATCGTTTTCCAAACCCGGCGGGTCAGAAAAATGAAAATTTGGCAAGTTTTCCAGATTTGGCAGAGGTCACTTTTTCCGGAAAATTTCATCGTTTTCCAAACCCGGCGGGTCAGAAAAATGAAAATTTGGCAAGTTTTCCAGATTTGGCAGAGGTCACTTTTTCCGGAAAATTTCATCGTTTTCCAAACCCGGCGGGTCAGAAAAATGAAAATTTGGCAAGTTTTCCAGATTTGGCAGAGGTCACTTTTTCCGGAAAATTTCATCGTTTTCCAAACCCGGCGGGTCAGAAAAATGAAAATTTGGCAAGTTTTCCAGATTTGGCAGAGGTCACTTTTTCCGGAAAATTTCATCGTTTTCCAAACCCGGCGGGTCAGAAAAATGAAAATTTGGCAAGTTTTCCAGATTTGGCAGAGGTCACTTTTTCCGGAAAATTTCATCGTTTTCCAAACCCGGCGGGTCAGAAAAATGAAAATTTGGCAAGTTTTCCAGATTTGGCAGAGGTCACTTTTTCCGGAAAATTTCATCGTTTTCCAAACCCGGCGGGTCAGAAAAATGAAAATTTGGCAAGTTTTCCAGATTTGGCAGAGGTCACTTTTTCCGGAAAATTTCATCGTTTTCCAAACCCGGCGGGTCAGAAAAATGAAAATTTGGCAAGTTTTCCAGATTTGGCAGAGGTCACTTTTTCCGGAAAATTTCATCGTTTTCCAAACCCGGCGGGTCAGAAAAATGAAAATTTGGCAAGTTTTCCAGATTTGGCAGAGGTCACTTTTTCCGGAAAATTTCATCGTTTTCCAAACCCGGCGGGTCAGAAAAATGAAAATTTGGCAAGTTTTCCAGATTTGGCAGAGGTCACTTTTTCCGGAAAATTTCATCGTTTTCCAAACCCGGCGGGTCAGAAAAATGAAAATTTGGCAAGTTTTCCAGATTTGGCAGAGGTCACTTTTTCCGGAAAATTTCATCGTTTTCCAAACCCGGCGGGTCAGAAAAATGAAAATTTCGGCAAGTTTTCCAGATTTGGCAGAGGTCACTTTTTCCGGAAAATTTCATCGTTTTCCAAACCCGGCGGGTCAGAAAAATGAAAATTTGGCAAGTTTTCCAGATTTGGCAGAGGTCACTTTTTCCGGAAAATTTCATCGTTTTCCAAACCCGGCGGGTCAGAAAAATGAAAATTTGGCAAGTTTTCCAGATTTGGCAGAGGTCACTTTTTCCGGAAAATTTCATCGTTTTCCAAACCCGGCGGGTCAGAAAAATGAAAATTTGGCAAGTTTTCCAGATTTGGCAGAGGTCACTTTTTCCGGAAAATTTCATCGTTTTCCAAACCCGGCGGGTCAGAAAAATGAAAATTTGGCAAGTTTTCCAGATTTGGCAGAGGTCACTTTTTCCGGAAAATTTGAAGATTTTCCAAACCCGGCGGGTCAGAAAAATGAAAATTTGGCAAGTTTTCCAGATTTGGCAGAGGTCACTTTTTCCGGAAAATTTGAAGATTTTCCAAACCCGGCGGGTCAGAAAAATGAAAATTTGGCAAGTTTTCCAGATTTGGCAGAGGTCACTTTTTCCGGAAAATTTGAAGATTTTCCAAACCCGGCGGGTCAGAAAAATGAAAATTTGGCAAGTTTTCCAGATTTGGCAGAGGTCACTTTTTCCGGAAAATTTGAAGATTTTCCAAACCCGGCGGGTCAGAAAAATGAAAATTTGGCAAGTTTTCCAGATTTGGCAGAGGTCACTTTTTCCGGAAAATTTCATCGTTTTCCAAACCCGGCGGGTCAGAAAAATGAAAATTTGGCAAGTTTTCCAGATTTGGCAGAGGTCACTTTTTCCGGAAAATTTCATCGTTTTCCAAACCCGGCGGGTCAGAAAAATGAAAATTTGGCAAGTTTTCCAGATTTGGCAGAGGTCACTTTTTCCGGAAAATTTCATCGTTTTCCAAACCCGGCGGGTCAGAAAAATGAAAATTTGGCAAGTTTTCCAGATTTGGCAGAGGTCACTTTTTCCGGAAAATTTCATCGTTTTCCAAACCCGGCGGGTCAGAAAAATGAAAATTTGGCAAGTTTTCCAGATTTGGCAGAGGTCACTTTTTCCGGAAAATTTCATCGTTTTCCAAACCCGGCGGGTCAGAAAAATGAAAATTTGGCAAGTTTTCCAGATTTGGCAGAGGTCACTTTTTCCGGAAAATTTCATCGTTTTCCAAACCCGGCGGGTCAGAAAAATGAAAATTTGGCAAGTTTTCCAGATTTGGCAGAGGTCACTTTTTCCGGAAAATTTCATCGTTTTCCAAACCCGGCGGGTCAGAAAAATGAAAATTTGGCAAGTTTTCCAGATTTGGCAGAGGTCACTTTTTCCGGAAAATTTCATCGTTTTCCAAACCCGGCGGGTCAGAAAAATGAAAATTTGGCAAGTTTTCCAGATTTGGCAGAGGTCACTTTTTCCGGAAAATTTGAAGATTTTCCAAACCCGGCGGGTCAGAAAAATGAAAATTTGGCAAGTTTTCCAGATTTGGCAGAGGTCACTTTTTCCGGAAAATTTGAAGATTTTCCAAACCCGGCGGGTCAGAAAAATGAAAATTTGGCAAGTTTTCCAGATTTGGCAGAGGTCACTTTTTCCGGAAAATTTGAAGATTTTCCAAACCCGGCGGGTCAGAAAAATGAAAATTTGGCAAGTTTTCCAGATTTGGCAGAGGTCACTTTTTCCGGAAAATTTGAAGATTTTCCAAACCCGGCGGGTCAGAAAAATGAAAATTTGGCAAGTTTTCCAGATTTGGCAGAGGTCACTTTTTCCGGAAAATTTCATCGTTTTCCAAACCCGGCGGGTCAGAAAAATGAAAATTTGGCAAGTTTTCCAGATTTGGCAGAGGTCACTTTTTCCGGAAAATTTGATCGTTTTCCAAACCCGGCGGGTCAGAAAAATGAAAATTTGGCAAGTTTTCCAGATTTGGCAGAGGTCACTTTTTCCGGAAAATTTCATCGTTTTCCAAACCCGGCGGGTCAGAAAAATGAAAATTTGGCAAGTTTTCCAGATTTGGCAGAGGTCACTTTTTCCGGAAAATTTCATCGTTTTCCAAACCCGGCGGGTCAGAAAAATGAAAATTTGGCAAGTTTTCCAGATTTGGCAGAGGTCACTTTTTCCGGAAAATTTCATCGTTTTCCAAACCCGGCGGGTCAGAAAAATGAAAATTTGGCAAGTTTTC
>NW_026943959.1:0-27830 GCF_035594765.1 Anolis carolinensis
CAAACCCGGCGGGTCAGAAAAATCAAAATTTGGCAAGTTTTTTCAGATTTGGCAGAGGTCACTTTTTCTGGAAAATTTCATCATTTTCCAAACCCGGCGGGTCAGAAAAATCAAAATTTGGCAAGTTTTTCAGATTTGGCAGAGGTCACTTTTTCTGGAAAATTTCATCATTTTCCAAACCCGGCGGGTCAGAAAAATCAAAATTTGGCAAGTTTTTCAGATTTGGCAGAGGTCACTTTTTCTGGAAAATTTGAGCTTTTTCCAAACCCGGCGGGTCAGAAAAATCAAAATTTGGCAAGTTTTTCAGATTTGGCAAAGGTCACTTTTTCTGGAAAATTTGAGCTTTTTCCAAACCCGGCGGGTCAGAAAAATCAAAATTTGGCAAGTTTTTCAGATTTGGCAGAGGTCACTTTTTCTGGAAAATTTGAGCTTTTTCCCAACCCGGCGGGTCAGAAAAATCAAAATTTGGCAAGTTTTTCAGATTTGGCAGAGGTCACTTTTTCTGGAAAATTTCATCATTTTCCAAACCCGGCGGGTCAGAAAAATCAAAATTTGGCAAGTTTTTCAGATTTGACAGAGGTCACTTTTTCTGGAAAATTTGAGCTTTTTCCAAACCCGGCGGGTCAGAAAAATCAAAATTTGGCAAGTTTTTCAGATTTGGCAGAGGTCACTTTTTCTGGAAAATTTCATCATTTTCCAAACCCGGCGGGTCAGAAAAATGAAAATTTGGCAAGTTTTTCAGATTTGGCAGAGGTCACGTTTTCTGGAAAATTTGATGTTTTTCCAAACCCGGCGGGTCAGAAAAATGAAATTTTGGCAAGTTTTTCAGATTTGGCAGAGGTCAATTTTTCTGGAAAATTTGATGGTTTTCCAAACCCGGCGGGTCAGAAAAATAAAAATTTGGCAAGTTTTTCAGATTTGACAGAGGTCACTTTTTCTGGAAAATTTGAGCTTTTTCCAAACCCGGCGGGTCAGAAAAATCAAAATTTGGCAAGTTTTTCAGATTTGGCAGAGGTCACTTTTTCTGGAAAATTTCATCATTTTCCAAACCCGGCGGGTCAGAAAAATCAAAATTTGGCAAGTTTTTCAGATTTGGCAGCGGTCACTTTTTCTGGAAAATTTCATCATTTTCCAAACCCGGCGGGTCAGAAAAATCAAAATTTGGCAAGTTTTTCAGATTTGGCAGAGGTCACTTTTTCTGGAAAATTTCATCATTTTCCAAACCCGGCGGGTCAGAAAAATCAAAATTTGGCAAGTTTTTCAGATTTGGCAGAGGTCACTTTTTCTGGAAAATTTCATCATTTTCCAAACCCGGCGGGTCAGAAAAATCAAAATTTGGCAAGTTTTTCAGATTTGGCAGAGGTCACTTTTTCTGGAAAATTTCATCATTTTCCAAAACCCGGCGGGTCAGAAAAATCAAAATTTGGCAAGTTTTTCAGATTTGGCAGAGGTCACTTTTTCTGGAAAATTTCATCATTTTCCAAACCCGGCGGGTCAGAAAAATCAAAATTTGGCAAGTTTTTCAGATTTGGCAGAGGTCACTTTTTCTGGAAAATTTGAGCTTTTTCCAAACCCGGCGGGTCAGAAAAATCAAAATTTGGCAAGTTTTTCAGATTTGGCAGAGGTCACTTTTTCTGGAAAATTTCATCATTTTCCAAACCCGGCGGGTCAGAAAAATCAAAATTTGGCAAGTTTTTCAGATTTGACAGAGGTCACTTTTTCTGGAAAATTTGAGCTTTTTCCAAACCCGGCGGGTCAGAAAAATCAAAATTTGGCAAGTTTTTCAGATTTGGCAGAGGTCACTTTTTCTGGAAAATTTCATCATTTTCCAAACCCGGCGGGTCAGAAAAATGAAAATTTGGCAAGTTTTTCAGATTTGGCAGAGGTCACGTTTTCTGGAAAATTTGATGTTTTTCCAAACCCGGCGGGTCAGAAAAATGAAATTTTGGCAAGTTTTTCAGATTTGGCAGAGGTCAATTTTTCTGGAAAATTTGATGGTTTTCCAAACCCGGCGGGTCAGAAAAATAAAAATTTGGCAAGTTTTTCAGATTTGACAGAGGTCACTTTTTCTGGAAAATTTGAGCTTTTTCCAAACCCGGCGGGTCAGAAAAATCAAAATTTGGCAAGTTTTTCAGATTTGGCAGAGGTCACTTTTTCTGGAAAATTTCATCATTTTCCAAACCCGGCGGGTCAGAAAAATCAAAATTTGGCAAGTTTTTCAGATTTGGCAGCGGTCACTTTTTCTGGAAAATTTCATCATTTTCCAAACCCGGCGGGTCAGAAAAATCAAAATTTGGCAAGTTTTTCAGATTTGGCAGAGGTCACTTTTTCTGGAAAATTTCATCATTTTCCAAACCCGGCGGGTCAGAAAAATCAAAATTTGGCAAGTTTTTCAGATTTGGCAGAGGTCACTTTTTCTGGAAAATTTCATCATTTTCCAAACCCGGCGGGTCAGAAAAATCAAAATTTGGCAAGTTTTTCAGATTTGGCAGAGGTCACTTTTTCTGGAAAATTTCATCATTTTCCAAACCCGGCGGGTCAGAAAAATCAAAATTTGGCAAGTTTTTCAGATTTGGCAGAGGTCACTTTTTCTGGAAAATTTCATCATTTTCCAAACCCGGCGGGTCAGAAAAATCAAAATTTGGCAAGTTTTTCAGATTTGGCAGAGGTCACTTTTTCTGGAAAATTTGAGCTTTTTCCAAACCCGGCGGGTCAGAAAAATCAAAATTTGGCAAGTTTTTCAGATTTGGCAGAGGTCACTTTTTCTGGAAAATTTGAGCTTTTTCCAAACCCGGCGGGTCAGAAAAATGAAAATTTGGCAAGTTTTTCAGATTTGGCAGAGGTCACGTTTTCTGGAAAATTTGATGTTTTTCCAAACCCGGCGGGTCAGAAAAATGAAAATTTGGCAAGTTTTTCAGATTTGGCAGAGGTCAATTTTTCTGGAAAATTTGATGGTTTTCCAAACCCGGCGGGTCAGAAAAATAAAAATTTGGCAAGTTTTTCAGATTTGGCAGAGGTCACTTTTTCTGGAAAATTTCATCATTTTCCAAACCCGGCGGGTCAGAAAAATGAAAATTTGGCAAGTTTTTCAGATTTGGCAGAGGTCGCTTTTTCTGGAAATTTTCATCATTTTCCAAACCCGGCGGGTCAGAAAAATGAAAATTTGGCAAGTTTTTCAGATTTTGCAGAGGTCACTTTTTCTGGAAAATTTCATCATTTTCCAAACCCGGCGGGTCAGAAAAATCAAAATTTGGCAAGTTTTTCAGATTTGGCAGCGGTCACTTTTTCTGGAAAATTTCATCATTTTCCAAACCCGGCGGGTCAGAAAAATCAAAATTTGGCAAGTTTTTCAGATTTGGCAGAGGTCACTTTTTTCTGGAAAATTTCATCATTTTCCAAACCCGGCGGGTCAGAAAAATCAAAATTTGGCAAGTTTTTCAGATTTGGCAGAGGTCACTTTTTCTGGAAAATTTCATCATTTTCCAAACCCGGCGGGTCAGAAAAATCAAAATTTGGCAAGTTTTTCAGATTTGGCAGAGGTCACTTTTTCTGGAAAATTTCATCATTTTCCAAACCCGGCGGGTCAGAAAAATCAAAATTTGGCAAGTTTTTCAGATTTGGCAGAGGTCACTTTTTCTGGAAAATTTCATCATTTTCCAAACCCGGCGGGTCAGAAAAATCAAAATTTGGCAAGTTTTTCAGATTTGGCAGAGGTCACTTTTTCTGGAAAATTTGAGCTTTTTCCAAACCCGGCGGGTCAGAAAAATCAAAATTTGGCAAGTTTTTCAGATTTGGCAGAGGTCACTTTTTCTGGAAAATTTGAGCTTTTTCCAAACCCGGCGGGTCAGAAAAATGAAAATTTGGCAAGTTTTTCAGATTTGGCAGAGGTCACGTTTTCTGGAAAATTTGATGTTTTTCCAAACCCGGCGGGTCAGAAAAATGAAAATTTGGCAAGTTTTTCAGATTTGGCAGAGGTCAATTTTTCTGGAAAATTTGATGGTTTTCCAAACCCGGCGGGTCAGAAAAATAAAAATTTGGCAAGTTTTTCAGATTTGGCAGAGGTCACTTTTTCTGGAAAATTTCATCATTTTCCAAACCCGGCGGGTCAGAAAAATGAAAATTTGGCAAGTTTTTCAGATTTGGCAGAGGTCGCTTTTTCTGGAAATTTTCATCATTTTCCAAACCCGGCGGGTCAGAAAAATGAAAATTTGGCAAGTTTTTCAGATTTTGCAGAGGTCACTTTTTCTGGAAAATTTCATCATTTTCCAAACCCGGCGGGTCAGAAAAATGAAAATTTGGCAAGTTTTTCAGATTTGGCAGAGGTCGCTTTTTCTGGAAATTTTCATCATTTTCCAAACCCGGCGGGTCAGAAAAATGAAAATTTGGCAAGTTTTTCAGATTTTGCAGAGGTCACTTTTTCTGGAAAATTTCATCATTTTCCAAACCCGGCGGGTCAGAAAAATGAAAATTTGGCAAGTTTTTCAGATTTGGCAGAGGTCACTTTTTCTGGAAAATTTCATCATTTTCCAAACCCGGCGGGTCAGAAAAATCAAAATTTGGCAAGTTTTTCAGATTTGGCAGAGGTCACTTTTTCTGGAAAATTTCATCATTTTCCAAACCCGGCGGGTCAGAAAAATCAAAATTTGGCAAGTTTTTCAGATTTGGCAGAGGTCACTTTTTCTGGAAAATTTGAGCTTTTTCCAAACCCGGCGGGTCAGAAAAATCAAAATTTGGCAAGTTTTTCAGATTTGGCAGCGGTCACTTTTTCTGGAAAATTTCATCATTTTCCAAACCCGGCGGGTCAGAAAAATCAAAATTTGGCAAGTTTTTCAGATTTGGCAGAGGTCACTTTTTCTGGAAAATTTGAGCTTTTTCCAAACCCGGCGGGTCAGAAAAATCAAAATTTGGCAAGTTTTTCAGATTTGGCAGCGGTCACTTTTTCTGGAAAATTTCATCATTTTCCAAACCCGGCGGGTCAGAAAAATCAAAATTTGGCAAGTTTTTCAGATTTGGCAGAGGTCACTTTTTCTGGAAAATTTCATCATTTTCCAAACCCGGCGGGTCAGAAAAATCAAAATTTGGCAAGTTTTTCAGATTTGGCAGAGGTCACTTTTTCTGGAAAATTTCATCATTTTCCAAACCCGGCGGGTCAGAAAAATCAAAATTTGGCAAGTTTTTCAGATTTGGCAGAGGTCACTTTTTCTGGAAAATTTCATCATTTTCCAAACCCGGCGGGTCAGAAAAATCAAAATTTGGCAAGTTTTTCAGATTTGGCAGAGGTCACTTTTTCTGGAAAATTTCATCATTTTCCAAACCCGGCGGGTCAGAAAAATCAAAATTTGGCAAGTTTTTCAGATTTGGCAGAGGTCACTTTTTCTGGAAAATTTGAGCTTTTTTCCAAACCCGGCGGGTCAGAAAAATCAAAATTTGGCAAGTTTTTCAGATTTGGCAGAGGTCACTTTTTCTGGAAAATTTGAGCTTTTTCCAAACCCGGCGGGTCAGAAAAATCAAAATTTGGCAAGTTTTTCAGATTTGGCAGAGGTCACTTTTTCTGGAAAATTTGAGCTTTTTCCCAACCCGGCGGGTCAGAAAAATCAAAATTTGGCAAGTTTTTTCAGATTTGGCAGAGGTCACTTTTTCTGGAAAATTTCATCATTTTCCAAACCCGGCGGGTCAGAAAAATCAAAATTTGGCAAGTTTTTCAGATTTGACAGAGGTCACTTTTTCTGGAAAATTTGAGCTTTTTCCAAACCCGGCGGGTCAGAAAAATCAAAATTTGGCAAGTTTTTCAGATTTGGCAGAGGTCACTTTTTCTGGAAAATTTCATCATTTTCCAAACCCGGCGGGTCAGAAAAATGAAAATTTGGCAAGTTTTTCAGATTTGGCAGAGGTCACGTTTTCTGGAAAATTTGATGTTTTTCCAAACCCGGCGGGTCAGAAAAATGAAACTTTGGCAAGTTTTTCAGATTTGACAGAGGTCACTTTTTCTGGAAAATTTGAGCTTTTTCCAAACCCGGCGGGTCAGAAAAATCAAAATTTGGCAAGTTTTTCAGATTTGGCAGAGGTCACTTTTTCTGGAAAATTTCATCATTTTCCAAACCCGGCGGGTCAGAAAAATCAAAATTTGGCAAGTTTTTTCAGATTTGGCAGCGGTCACTTTTTCTGGAAAATTTCATCATTTTCCAAACCCGGCGGGTCAGAAAAATCAAAATTTGGCAAGTTTTTCAGATTTGGCAGAGGTCACTTTTTCTGGAAAATTTCATCATTTTCCAAACCCGGCGGGTCAGAAAAATCAAAATTTGGCAAGTTTTTCAGATTTGGCAGAGGTCACTTTTTCTGGAAAATTTCATCATTTTCCAAACCCGGCGGGTCAGAAAAATCAAAATTTGGCAAGTTTTTCAGATTTGGCAGAGGTCACTTTTTCTGGAAAATTTGAGCTTTTTCCAAACCCGGCGGGTCAGAAAAATCAAAATTTGGCAAGTTTTTCAGATTTGGCAGAGGTCACTTTTTCTGGAAAATTTGAGCTTTTTCCAAACCCGGCGGGTCAGAAAAATCAAAATTTGGCAAGTTTTTCAGATTTGGCAGAGGTCACTTTTTCTGGAAAATTTGAGCTTTTTCCCAACCCGGCGGGTCAGAAAAATCAAAATTTGGCAAGTTTTTCAGATTTGGCAGAGGTCACTTTTTCTGGAAAATTTCATCATTTTCCAAACCCGGCGGGTCAGAAAAATCAAAATTTGGCAAGTTTTTCAGATTTGGCAGAGGTCACTTTTTCTGGAAAATTTGAGCTTTTTCCAAACCCGGCGGGTCAGAAAAATCAAAATTTGGCAAGTTTTTCAGATTTGGCAGAGGTCACTTTTTCTGGAAAATTTCATCATTTTCCAAACCCGGCGGGTCAGAAAAATGAAAATTTGGCAAGTTTTTCAGATTTGGCAGAGGTCACGTTTTCTGGAAAATTTGAGCTTTTTCCAAACCCGGCGGGTCAGAAAAATCAAAATTTGGCAAGTTTTTCAGATTTGGCAGAGGTCACTTTTTCTGGAAAATTTCATCATTTTCCAAACCCGGCGGGTCAGAAAAATGAAAATTTGGCAAGTTTTTCAGATTTGGCAGAGGTCAATTTTTCTGGAAAATTTGATGGTTTTCCAAACCCGGCGGGTCAGAAAAATAAAAATTTGGCAAGTTTTTCAGATTTGGCAGAGGTCACTTTTTCTGGAAAATTTCATCATTTTCCAAACCCGGCGGGTCAGAAAAATGAAAATTTGGCAAGTTTTTCAGATTTGGCAGAGGTCGCTTTTTCTGGAAATTTTCATCATTTTCCAAACCCAGCGGGTCAGAAAAATCAAAATTTGGCAAGTTTTTCAGATTTGGCAGAGGTCACTTTTTCTGGAAAATTTCATCATTTTCCAAACCCGGCGGGTCAGAAAAATCAAAATTTGGCAAGTTTTTCAGATTTGACAGAGGTCACTTTTTCTGGAAAATTTGAGCTTTTTCCAAACCCGGCGGGTCAGAAAAATCAAAATTTGGCAAGTTTTTCAGATTTGGCAGAGGTCACTTTTTCTGGAAAATTTCATCATTTTCCAAACCCGGCGGGTCAGAAAAATCAAAATTTGGCAAGTTTTTCAGATTTGGCAGAGGTCACTTTTTCTGGAAAATTTCATCATTTTCCAAACCCGGCGGGTCAGAAAAATCAAAATTTGGCAAGTTTTTCAGATTTGGCAGAGGTCACTTTTTCTGGAAAATTTCATCATTTTCCAAACCCGGCGGGTCAGAAAAATCAAAATTTGGCAAGTTTTTCAGATTTGGCAGAGGTCACTTTTTCTGGAAATTTGAGCTTTTTCCAAACCCGGCGGGTCAGAAAAATCAAAATTTGGCAAGTTTTTCAGATTTGGCAGAGGTCACTTTTTCTGGAAAATTTCATCATTTTCCAAACCCGGCGGGTCAGAAAAATCAAAATTTGGCAAGTTTTTCAGATTTGGCAGAGGTCACTTTTTCTGGAAAATTTGAGCTTTTTCCAAACCCGGCGGGTCAGAAAAATCAAAATTTGGCAAGTTTTTCAGATTTGGGAGAGGTCACTTTTTCTGGAAAATTTGAGCTTTTTCCAAACCCGGCAGGTCAGAAAAATCAAAATTTGGCAAGTTTTTCAGATTTGGCAGAGGTCACTTTTTCTGGAAAATTTCATCATTTTCCAAACCCGGCGGGTCAGAAAAATCAAAATTTGGCAAGTTTTTCAGATTTGGCAGAGGTCACTTTTTCTGGAAAATTTCATCATTTTCCAAACCCGGCGGGTCAGAAAAATCAAAATTTGGCAAGTTTTTCAGATTTGGCAGAGGTCACTTTTTCTGGAAAATTTTGAGCTTTTTCCAAACCCGGCGGGTCAGAAAAATCAAAATTTGGCAAGTTTTTCAGATTTGGGAGAGGTCACTTTTTCTGGAAAATTTGAGCTTTTTCCAAACCCGGCAGGTCAGAAAAATCAAAATTTGGCAAGTTTTTCAGATTTGGCAGAGGTCACTTTTTCTGGAAAATTTCATCATTTTCCAAACCCGGCGGGTCAGAAAAATCAAAATTTGGCAAGTTTTTCAGATTTGGCAGAGGTCACTTTTTCTGGAAAATTTGAGCTTTTTCCAAACCCGGCGGGTCAGAAAAATCAAAATTTGGCAAGTTTTTCAGATTTGGCAGAGGTCACTTTTTCTGGAAAATTTCATCATTTTCCAAACCCGGCGGGTCAGAAAAATCAAAATTTGGCAAGTTTTTCAGATTTGGCAGAGGTCACTTTTTCTGGAAAATTTGAGCTTTTTCCAAACCCGGCGGGTCAGAAAAATCAAAATTTGGCAAGTTTTTCAGATTTGGCAGAGGTCACTTTTTCTGGAAAATTTGAGCTTTTTCCAAACCCGGCGGGTCAGAAAAATCAAAATTTGGCAAGTTTTTCAGATTTGGCAGCGGTCACTTTTTCTGGAAAATTTCATCATTTTCCAAACCCGGCGGGTCAGAAAAATCAAAATTTGGCAAGTTTTTCAGATTTGGCAGAGGTCACTTTTTCTGGAAAATTTCATCATTTTCCAAACCCGGCGGGTCAGAAAAATCAAAATTTGGCAAGTTTTTCAGATTTGGCAGAGGTCACTTTTTCTGGAAAATTTCATCATTTTCCAAACCCGGCGGGTCAGAAAAATCAAAATTTGGCAAGTTTTTCAGATTTGGCAGAGGTCACTTTTTCTGGAAAATTTCATCATTTTCCAAACCCGGCGGGTCAGAAAAATCAAAATTTGGCAAGTTTTTCAGATTTGGCAGAGGTCACTTTTTCTGGAAAATTTCATCATTTTCCAAACCCGGCGGGTCAGAAAAATCAAAATTTGGCAAGTTTTTCAGATTTGGCAGAGGTCACTTTTTCTGGAAAATTTGAGCTTTTTCCAAACCCGGCGGGTCAGAAAAATCAAAATTTGGCAAGTTTTTCAGATTTGGCAGAGGTCACTTTTTCTGGAAAATTTGAGCTTTTTCCAAACCCGGCGGGTCAGAAAAATCAAAATTTGGCAAGTTTTTCAGATTTGGCAGAGGTCACTTTTTCTGGAAAATTTGAGCTTTTTCCCAACCCGGCGGGTCAGAAAAATCAAAATTTGGCAAGTTTTTCAGATTTGGCAGAGGTCACTTTTTCTGGAAAATTTCATCATTTTCCAAACCCGGCGGGTCAGAAAAATCAAAATTTGGCAAGTTTTTCAGATTTGACAGAGGTCACTTTTTCTGGAAAATTTGAGCTTTTTCCAAACCCGGCGGGTCAGAAAAATCAAAATTTGGCAAGTTTTTCAGATTTGGCAGAGGTCACTTTTTCTGGAAAATTTCATCATTTTCCAAACCCGGCGGGTCAGAAAAATGAAAATTTGGCAAGTTTTTCAGATTTGGCAGAGGTCACGTTTTCTGGAAAATTTGATGTTTTTCCAAACCCGGCGGGTCAGAAAAATGAAATTTTGGCAAGTTTTTCAGATTTGACAGAGGTCACTTTTTCTGGAAAATTTGAGCTTTTTCCAAACCCGGCGGGTCAGAAAAATCAAAATTTGGCAAGTTTTTCAGATTTGGCAGAGGTCACTTTTTCTGGAAAATTTCATCATTTTCCAAACCCGGCGGGTCAGAAAAATCAAAATTTGGCAAGTTTTTCAGATTTGGCAGCGGTCACTTTTTCTGGAAAATTTCATCATTTTCCAAACCCGGCGGGTCAGAAAAATCAAAATTTGGCAAGTTTTTCAGATTTGGCAGAGGTCACTTTTTCTGGAAAATTTCATCATTTTCCAAACCCGGCGGGTCAGAAAAATCAAAATTTGGCAAGTTTTTCAGATTTGGCAGAGGTCACTTTTTCTGGAAAATTTCATCATTTTCCAAACCCGGCGGGTCAGAAAAATCAAAATTTGGCAAGTTTTTCAGATTTGGCAGAGGTCACTTTTTCTGGAAAATTTGAGCTTTTTCCCAACCCGGCGGGTCAGAAAAATCAAAATTTGGCAAGTTTTTCAGATTTGGCAGAGGTCACTTTTTCTGGAAAATTTCATCATTTTCCAAACCCGGCGGGTCAGAAAAATCAAAATTTGGCAAGTTTTTCAGATTTGGCAGAGGTCACTTTTTCTGGAAAATTTGAGCTTTTTCCAAACCCGGCGGGTCAGAAAAATCAAAATTTGGCAAGTTTTTCAGATTTGGCAGAGGTCACTTTTTCTGGAAAATTTCATCATTTTCCAAACGCGGCGGGTCAGAAAAATGAAAATTTGGCAAGTTTTTCAGATTTGGCAGAGGTCACGTTTTCTGGAAAATTTGAGCTTTTTCCAAACCCGGCGGGTCAGAAAAATCAAAATTTGGCAAGTTTTTCAGATTTGGCAGAGGTCACTTTTTCTGGAAAATTTCATCATTTTCCAAACCCGGCGGGTCAGAAAAATGAAAATTTGGCAAGTTTTTCAGATTTGGCAGAGGTCAATTTTTCTGGAAAATTTGATGGTTTTCCAAACCCGGCGGGTCAGAAAAATAAAAATTTGGCAAGTTTTTCAGATTTGGCAGAGGTCACTTTTTCTGGAAAATTTCATCATTTTCCAAACCCGGCGGGTCAGAAAAATGAAAATTTGGCAAGTTTTTCAGATTTGGCAGAGGTCGCTTTTTCTGGAAATTTTCATCATTTTCCAAACCCAGCGGGTCAGAAAAATCAAAATTTGGCAAGTTTTTCAGATTTGGCAGAGGTCACTTTTTCTGGAAAATTTCATCATTTTCCAAACCCGGCGGGTCAGAAAAATCAAAATTTGGCAAGTTTTTCAGATTTGACAGAGGTCACTTTTTCTGGAAAATTTGAGCTTTTTCCAAACCCGGCGGGTCAGAAAAATCAAAATTTGGAAAGTTTTTCAGATTTGGCAGAGGTCACTTTTTCTGGAAAATTTCATCATTTTCCAAACCCGGCGGGTCAGAAAAATCAAAATTTGGCAAGTTTTTCAGATTTGGCAGCGGTCACTTTTTCTGGAAAATTTCATCATTTTCCAAACCCGGCGGGTCAGAAAAATCAAAATTTGGCAAGTTTTTCAGATTTGGCAGAGGTCACTTTTTCTGGAAAATTTCATCATTTTCCAAACCCGGCGGGTCAGAAAAATCAAAATTTGGCAAGTTTTTCAGATTTGGCAGAGGTCACTTTTTCTGGAAAATTTCATCATTTTCCAAACCCGGCGGGTCAGAAAAATCAAAATTTGGCAAGTGTTTCAGATTTGGCAGAGGTCACTTTTTCTGGAAAATTTGAGCTTTTTCCAAACCCGGCGGGTCAGAAAAATCAAAATTTGGCAAGTTTTTCAGATTTGGCAGAGGTCACTTTTTCTGGAAAATTTGAGCTTTTTCCAAACCCGGCGGGTCAGAAAAATCAAAATTTGGCAAGTTTTTCAGATTTGGCAGAGGTCACTTTTTCTGGAAAATTTGAGCTTTTTCCCAACCCGGCGGGTCAGAAAAATCAAAATTTGGCAAGTTTTTCAGATTTGGCAGAGGTCACTTTTTCTGGAAAATTTCATCATTTTCCAAACCCGGCGGGTCAGAAAAATCAAAATTTGGCAAGTTTTTCAGATTTGACAGAGGTCACTTTTTCTGGAAAATTTGAGCTTTTTCCAAACCCGGCGGGTCAGAAAAATCAAAATTTGGCAAGTTTTTCAGATTTGGCAGAGGTCACTTTTTCTGGAAAATTTCATCATTTTCCAAACCCGGCGGGTCAGAAAAATGAAAATTTGGCAAGTTTTTCAGATTTGGCAGAGGTCACGTTTTCTGGAAAATTTGATGTTTTTCCAAACCCGGCGGGTCAGAAAAATGAAAATTTGGCAAGTTTTTCAGATTTGGCAGAGGTCACTTTTTCTGGAAAATTTCATCATTTTCCAAACCCGGCGGGTCAGAAAAATCAAAATTTGGCAAGTTTTTCAGATTTGGCAGAGGTCACTTTTTCTGGAAAATTTCATCATTTTCCAAACCCGGCGGGTCAGAAAAATCAAAATTTGGCAAGTTTTTCAGATTTGGCAGAGGTCACTTTTTCTGGAAAATTTGAGCTTTTTCCAAACCCGGCGGGTCAGAAAAATCAAAATTTGGCAAGTTTTTCAGATTTGGCAGAGGTCACTTTTTCTGGAAAATTTGAGCTTTTTCCAAACCCGGCGGGTCAGAAAAATCAAAATTTGGCAAGTTTTTCAGATTTGGCAGAGGTCACTTTTTCTGGAAAATTTGAGCTTTTTCCCAACCCGGCGGGTCAGAAAAATCAAAATTTGGCAAGTTTTTCAGATTTGGCAGAGGTCACTTTTTCTGGAAAATTTCATCATTTTCCAAACCCGGCGGGTCAGAAAAATCAAAATTTGGCAAGTTTTTCAGATTTGGCAGAGGTCACTTTTTCTGGAAAATTTGAGCTTTTTCCAAACCCGGCGGGTCAGAAAAATCAAAATTTGGCAAGTTTTTCAGATTTGGCAGAGGTCACTTTTTCTGGAAAATTTCATCATTTTCCAAACCCGGCGGGTCAGAAAAATGAAAATTTGGCAAGTTTTTCAGATTTGGCAGAGGTCACGTTTTCTGGAAAATTTGAGCTTTTTCCAAACCCGGCGGGTCAGAAAAATCAAAATTTGGCAAGTTTTTCAGATTTGGCAGAGGTCACTTTTTCTGGAAAATTTCATCATTTTCCAAACCCGGCGGGTCAGAAAAATGAAAATTTGGCAAGTTTTTCAGATTTGGCAGAGGTCAATTTTTCTGGAAAATTGTATGGTTTTCCAAACCCGGCGGGTCAGAAAAATAAAAATTTGGCAAGTTTTTCAGATTTGGCAGAGGTCACTTTTTCTGGAAAATTTCATCATTTTCCAAACCCGGCGGGTCAGAAAAATGAAAATTTGGCAAGTTTTTCAGATTTGGCAGAGGTCGCTTTTTCTGGAAATTTTCATCATTTTCCAAACCCAGCGGGTCAGAAAAATCAAAATTTGGCAAGTTTTTCAGATTTGGCAGAGGTCACTTTTTCTGGAAAATTTCATCATTTTCCAAACCCGGCGGGTCAGAAAAATCAAAATTTGGCAAGTTTTTCAGATTTGACAGAGGTCACTTTTTCTGGAAAATTTGAGCTTTTTCCAAACCCGGCGGGTCAGAAAAATCAAAATTTGGCAAGTTTTTCAGATTTGGCAGAGGTCACTTTTTCTGGAAAATTTCATCATTTTCCAAACCCGGCGGGTCAGAAAAATCAAAATTTGGCAAGTTTTTCAGATTTGGCAGCGGTCACTTTTTCTGGAAAATTTCATCATTTTCCAAACCCGGCGGGTCAGAAAAATCAAAATTTGGCAAGTTTTTCAGATTTGGCAGAGGTCACTTTTTCTGGAAAATTTCATCATTTTCCAAACCCGGCGGGTCAGAAAAATCAAAATTTGGCAAGTTTTTCAGATTTGGCAGAGGTCACTTTTTCTGGAAAATTTCATCATTTTCCAAACCCGGCGGGTCAGAAAAATCAAAATTTGGCAAGTGTTTCAGATTTGGCAGAGGTCACTTTTTCTGGAAAATTTGAGCTTTTTCCAAACCCGGCGGGTCAGAAAAATCAAAATTTGGCAAGTTTTTCAGATTTGGCAGAGGTCACTTTTTCTGGAAAATTTGAGCTTTTTCCAAACCCGGCGGGTCAGAAAAATCAAAATTTGGCAAGTTTTTCAGATTTGGCAGAGGTCACTTTTTCTGGAAAATTTGAGCTTTTTCCCAACCCGGCGGGTCAGAAAAATCAAAATTTGGCAAGTTTTTCAGATTTGGCAGAGGTCACTTTTTCTGGAAAATTTCATCATTTTCCAAACCCGGCGGGTCAGAAAAATCAAAATTTGGCAAGTTTTTCAGATTTGACAGAGGTCACTTTTTCTGGAAAATTTGAGCTTTTTCCAAACCCGGCGGGTCAGAAAAATCAAAATTTGGCAAGTTTTTCAGATTTGGCAGAGGTCACTTTTTCTGGAAAATTTCATCATTTTCCAAACCCGGCGGGTCAGAAAAATGAAAATTTGGCAAGTTTTTCAGATTTGGCAGAGGTCACGTTTTCTGGAAAATTTGATGTTTTTCCAAACCCGGCGGGTCAGAAAAATGAAAATTTGGCAAGTTTTTCAGATTTGGCAGAGGTCAATTTTTCTGGAAAATTTGATGGTTTTCCAAACCCGGCGGGTCAGAAAAATAAAAATTTGGCAAGTTTTTCAGATTTGGCAGAGGTCACTTTTTCTGGAAAATTTCATCATTTTCCAAACCCGGCGGGTCAGAAAAATGAAAATTTGGCAAGTTTTTCAGATTTGGCAGAGGTCGCTTTTTCTGGAAATTTTCATCATTTTCCAAACCCGGCGGGTCAGAAAAATCAAAATTTGGCAAGTTTTTCAGATTTGGCAGAGGTCACTTTTTCTGGAAAATTTCATCATTTTCCAAACCCGGCGGGTCAGAAAAATCAAAATTTGGCAAGTTTTTCAGATTTGGCAGAGGTCACTTTTTCTGGAAAATTTGAGCTTTTTCCAAACCCGGCGGGTCAGAAAAATCAAAATTTGGCAAGTTTTTCAGATTTGGCAGAGGTCACTTTTTCTGGAAAATTTCATCATTTTCCAAACCCGGCGGGTCAGAAAAATCAAAATTTGGCAAGTTTTTCAGATTTGGCAGAGGTCACTTTTTCTGGAAAATTTCATCATTTTCCAAACCCGGCGGGTCAGAAAAATCAAAATTTGGCAAGTTTTTCAGATTTGGCAGAGGTCACTTTTTCTGGAAAATTTCATCATTTTCCAAACCCGGCGGGTCAGAAAAATCAAAATTTGGCAAGTTTTTCAGATTTGGCAGAGGTCACTTTTTCTGGAAAATTTGAGCTTTTTCCAAACCCGGCGGGTCAGAAAAATCAAAATTTGGCAAGTTTTTCAGATTTGGCAGAGGTCACTTTTTCTGGAAAATTTGAGCTTTTTCCAAACCCGGCGGGTCAGAAAAATCAAAATTTGGCAAGTTTTTCAGATTTGGCAGAGGTCACTTTTTCTGGAAAATTTGAGCTTTTTCCCAACCCGGCGGGTCAGAAAAATCAAAATTTGGCAAGTTTTTCAGATTTGGCAGAGGTCACTTTTTCTGGAAAATTTCATCATTTTCCAAACCCGGCGGGTCAGAAAAATCAAAATTTGGCAAGTTTTTCAGATTTGACAGAGGTCACTTTTTCTGGAAAATTTGAGCTTTTTCCAAACCCGGCGGGTCAGAAAAATCAAAATTTGGCAAGTTTTTCAGATTTGGCAGAGGTCACTTTTTCTGGAAAATTTGAGCTTTTTCCAAACCCGGCGGGTCAGAAAAATCAAAATTTGGCAAGTTTTTCAGATTTGGCAGAGGTCACTTTTTCTGGAAAATTTGAGCTTTTTCCAAACCCGGCGGGTCAGAAAAATGAAAATTTGGCAAGTTTTTCAGATTTGGCAGAGGTCACGTTTTCTGGAAAATTTGATGTTTTTCCAAACCCGGCGGGTCAGAAAAATGAAAATTTGGCAAGTTTTTCAGATTTGGCAGAGGTCAATTTTTCTGGAAAATTTGATGGTTTTCCAAACCCGGCGGGTCAGAAAAATAAAAATTTGGCAAGTTTTTCAGATTTGGCAGAGGTCACTTTTTCTGGAAAATTTCATCATTTTCCAAACCCGGCGGGTCAGAAAAATGAAAATTTGGCAAGTTTTTCAGATTTGGCAGAGGTCGCTTTTTCTGGAAATTTTCATCATTTTCCAAACCCGGCGGGTCAGAAAAATGAAAATTTGGCAAGTTTTTCAGATTTGGCAGAGGTCACTTTTTCTGGAAAATTTCATCATTTTCCAAACCCGGCGGGTCAGAAAAATCAAAATTTGGCAAGTTTTTCAGATTTGGCAGCGGTCACTTTTTCTGGAAAATTTCATCATTTTCCAAACCCGGCGGGTCAGAAAAATCAAAATTTGGCAAGTTTTTCAGATTTGGCAGAGGTCACTTTTTCTGGAAAATTTCATCATTTTCCAAACCCGGCGGGTTAGAAAAATCAAAATTTGGCAAGTTTTTCAGATTTGGCAGAGGTCACTTTTTCTGGAAAATTTCATCATTTTCCAAACCCGGCGGGTCAGAAAAATCAAAATTTGGCAAGTTTTTCAGATTTGGCAGAGGTCACTTTTTCTGGAAAATTTGAGCTTTTTCCAAACCCGGCGGGTCAGAAAAATCAAAATTTGGCAAGTTTTTCAGATTTGGCAGAGGTCACTTTTTCTGGAAAATTTGAGCTTTTTCCAAACCCGGCGGGTCAGAAAAATCAAAATTTGGCAAGTTTTTCAGATTTGGCAGAGGTCACTTTTTCTGGAAAATTTGAGCTTTTTCCCAACCCGGCGGGTCAGAAAAATCAAAATTTGGCAAGTTTTTCAGATTTGGCAGAGGTCACTTTTTCTGGAAAATTTCATCATTTTCCAAACCCGGCGGGTCAGAAAAATCAAAATTTGGCAAGTTTTTCAGATTTGACAGAGGTCACTTTTTCTGGAAAATTTGAGCTTTTTCCAAACCCGGCGGGTCAGAAAAATCAAAATTTGGCAAGTTTTTCAGATTTGGCAGAGGTCACTTTTTCTGGAAAATTTCATCATTTTCCAAACCCGGCGGGTCAGAAAAATGAAAATTTGGCAAGTTTTTCAGATTTGGCAGAGGTCACGTTTTCTGGAAAATTTGATGTTTTTCCAAACCCGGCGGGTCAGAAAAATGAAAATTTGGCAAGTTTTTCAGATTTGGCAGAGGTCAATTTTTCTGGAAAATTTGATGGTTTTCCAAACCCGGCGGGTCAGAAAAATAAAAATTTGGCAAGTTTTTCAGATTTGGCAGAGGTCACTTTTTCTGGAAAATTTCATCATTTTCCAAACCCGGCGGGTCAGAAAAATGAAAATTTGGCAAGTTTTTCAGATTTGGCAGAGGTCGCTTTTTCTGGAAATTTTCATCATTTTCCAAACCCGGCGGGTCAGAAAAATGAAAATTTGGCAAGTTTTTCAGATTTTGCAGAGGTCACTTTTTCTGGAAAATTTCATCATTTTCCAAACCCGGCGGGTCAGAAAAATGAAAATTTGGCAAGTTTTTCAGATTTGGCAGAGGTCACTTTTTCTGGAAAATTTCATCATTTTCCAAACCCGGCGGGTCAGAAAAATGAAAATTTGGCAAGTTTTTCAGATTTGGCAGAGGTCACTTTTTCTGGAAAATTTCATCATTTTCCAAACCCGGCGGGTCAGAAAAATCAAAATTTGGCAAGTTTTTCAGATTTGGCAGAGGTCACTTTTTCTGGAAAATTTCATCATTTTCCAAACCCGGCGGGTCAGAAAAATCAAAATTTGGCAAGTTTTTCAGATTTGGCAGAGGTCACTTTTTCTGGAAAATTTGAGCTTTTTCCAAACCCGGCGGGTCAGAAAAATCAAAATTTGGCAAGTTTTTCAGATTTGGCAGAGGTCACTTTTTCTGGAAAATTTCATCATTTTCCAAACCCGGCGGGTCAGAAAAATCAAAATTTGGCAAGTTTTTCAGATTTGGCAGAGGTCACTTTTTCTGGAAAATTTGAGCTTTTTCCAAACCCGGCGGGTCAGAAAAATCAAAATTTGGCAAGTTTTTCAGATTTGGCAGAGGTCACTTTTTCTGGAAAATTTGAGCTTTTTCCAAACCCGGCGGGTCAGAAAAATCAAAATTTGGCAAGTTTTTCAGATTTGGCAGCGGTCACTTTTTCTGGAAAATTTCATCATTTTCCAAACCCGGCGGGTCAGAAAAATCAAAATTTGGCAAGTTTTTCAGATTTGGCAGAGGTCACTTTTTCTGGAAAATTTCATCATTTTCCAAACCCGGCGGGTCAGAAAAATCAAAATTTGGCAAGTTTTTCAGATTTGGCAGAGGTCACTTTTTCTGGAAAATTTCATCATTTTCCAAACCCGGCGGGTCAGAAAAATCAAAATTTGGCAAGTTTTTCAGATTTGGCAGAGGTCACTTTTTCTGGAAAATTTGAGCTTTTTCCAAACCCGGCGGGTCAGAAAAATCAAAATTTGGCAAGTTTTTCAGATTTGGCAGAGGTCAATTTTTCTGGAAAATTTGATGGTTTTCCAAACCCGGCGGGTCAGAAAAATCAAAATTTGGCAAGTTTTTCAGATTTGGCAGAGGTCACTTTTTCTGGAAAATTTCATCATTTTCCAAACCCGGCGGGTCAGAAAAATGAAAATTTGGCAAGTTTTTCAGATTTGGCAGAGGTCGCTTTTTCTGGAAATTTTCATCATTTTCCAAACCCGGCGGGTCAGAAAAATCAAAATTTGGCAAGTTTTTCAGATTTGGCAGAGGTCACTTTTTCTGGAAAATTTCATCATTTTCCAAACCGGCGGGTCAGAAAAATCAAAATTTGGCAAGTTTTTCAGATTTGGCAGAGGTCACTTTTTCTGGAAAATTTGAGCTTTTTCCAAACCCGGCGGGTCAGAAAAATCAAAATTTGGCAAGTTTTTCAGATTTGGCAGAGGTCACTTTTTCTGGAAAATTTCATCATTTTCCAAACCCGGCGGGTCAGAAAAATCAAAATTTGGCAAGTTTTTCAGATTTGGCAGAGGTCACTTTTTCTGGAAAATTTCATCATTTTCCAAACCCGGCGGGTCAGAAAAATCAAAATTTGGCAAGTTTTTCAGATTTGGCAGAGGTCACTTTTTCTGGAAAATTTCATCATTTTCCAAACCCGGCGGGTCAGAAAAATCAAAATTTGGCAAGTTTTTCAGATTTGGCAGAGGTCACTTTTTCTGGAAAATTTGAGCTTTTTCCAAACCCGGCGGGTCAGAAAAATCAAAATTTGGCAAGTTTTTCAGATTTGGCAGAGGTCACTTTTTCTGGAAAATTTGAGCTTTTTCCAAACCCGGCGGGTCAGAAAAATCAAAATTTGGCAAGTTTTTCAGATTTGGCAGAGGTCACTTTTTCTGGAAAATTTGAGCTTTTTCCCAACCCGGCGGGTCAGAAAAATCAAAATTTGGCAAGTTTTTCAGATTTGGCAGAGGTCACTTTTTCTGGAAAATTTCATCATTTTCCAAACCCGGCGGGTCAGAAAAATCAAAATTTGGCAAGTTTTTCAGATTTGACAGAGGTCACTTTTTTCTGGAAAATTTGAGCTTTTTCCAAACCCGGCGGGGTCAGAAAAATCAAAATTTGGCAAGTTTTTCAGATTTGGCAGAGGTCACTTTTTCTGGAAAATTTGAGCTTTTTCCAAACCCGGCGGGTCAGAAAAATCAAAATTTGGCAAGTTTTTCAGATTTGGCAGAGGTCACTTTTTCTGGAAAATTTGAGCTTTTTCCAAACCCGGCGGGTCAGAAAAATGAAAATTTGGCAAGTTTTTTCAGATTTGGCAGAGGTCACGTTTTCTGGAAAATTTGATGTTTTTCCAAACCCGGCGGGTCAGAAAAATGAAAATTTGGCAAGTTTTTCAGATTTGGCAGAGGTCAATTTTTCTGGAAAATTTGATGGTTTTCCAAACCCGGCGGGTCAGAAAAATAAAAATTTGGCAAGTTTTTCAGATTTGGCAGAGGTCACTTTTTCTGGAAAATTTCATCATTTTCCAAACCCGGCGGGTCAGAAAAATGAAAATTTGGCAAGTTTTTCAGATTTGGCAGAGGTCGCTTTTTCTGGAAATTTTCATCATTTTCCAAACCCGGCGGGTCAGAAAAATGAAAATTTGGCAAGTTTTTCAGATTTGGCAGAGGTCACTTTTTCTGGAAAATTTCATCATTTTCCAAACCCGGCGGGTCAGAAAAATCAAAATTTGGCAAGTTTTTCAGATTTGGCAGCGGTCACTTTTTCTGGAAAATTTCATCATTTTCCAAACCCGGCGGGTCAGAAAAATCAAAATTTGGCAAGTTTTTCAGATTTGGCAGAGGTCACTTTTTCTGGAAAATTTCATCATTTTCCAAACCCGGCGGGTTAGAAAAATCAAAATTTGGCAAGTTTTTCAGATTTGGCAGAGGTCACTTTTTCTGGAAAATTTCATCATTTTCCAAACCCGGCGGGTCAGAAAAATCAAAATTTGGCAAGTTTTTCAGATTTGGCAGAGGTCACTTTTTCTGGAAAATTTGAGCTTTTTCCAAACCCGGCGGGTCAGAAAAATCAAAATTTGGCAAGTTTTTCAGATTTGGCAGAGGTCACTTTTTCTGGAAAATTTGAGCTTTTTCCAAACCCGGCGGGTCAGAAAAATCAAAATTTGGCAAGTTTTTCAGATTTGGCAGAGGTCACTTTTTCTGGAAAATTTGAGCTTTTTCCCAACCCGGCGGGTCAGAAAAATCAAAATTTGGCAAGTTTTTCAGATTTGGCAGAGGTCACTTTTTCTGGAAAATTTCATCATTTTCCAAACCCGGCGGGTCAGAAAAATCAAAATTTGGCAAGTTTTTCAGATTTGACAGAGGTCACTTTTTCTGGAAAATTTGAGCTTTTTCCAAACCCGGCGGGTCAGAAAAATCAAAATTTGGCAAGTTTTTCAGATTTGGCAGAGGTCACTTTTTCTGGAAAATTTCATCATTTTCCAAACCCGGCGGGTCAGAAAAATGAAAATTTGGCAAGTTTTTCAGATTTGGCAGAGGTCACGTTTTCTGGAAAATTTGATGTTTTTCCAACTCCGGCGGGTCAGAAAAATGAAAATTTGGCAAGTTTTTCAGATTTGGCAGAGGTCAATTTTTCTGGAAAATTTGATGGTTTTCCAAACCCGGCGGGTCAGAAAAATAAAAATTTGGCAAGTTTTTCAGATTTGGCAGAGGTCACTTTTTCTGGAAAATTTCATCATTTTCCAAACCCGGCGGGTCAGAAAAATGAAAATTTGGCAAGTTTTTCAGATTTGGCAGAGGTCGCTTTTTCTGGAAATTTTCATCATTTTCCAAACCCGGCGGGTCAGAAAAATGAAAATTTGGCAAGTTTTTCAGATTTTGCAGAGGTCACTTTTTCTGGAAAATTTCATCATTTTCCAAACCCGGCGGGTCAGAAAAATGAAAATTTGGCAAGTTTTTCAGATTTGGCAGAGGTCACTTTTTCTGGAAAATTTCATCATTTTCCAAACCCGGCGGGTCAGAAAAATGAAAATTTGGCAAGTTTTTCAGATTTGGCAGAGGTCACTTTTTCTGGAAAATTTCATCATTTTCCAAACCCGGCGGGTCAGAAAAATCAAAATTTGGCAAGTTTTTCAGATTTGGCAGAGGTCACTTTTTCTGGAAAATTTCATCATTTTCCAAACCCGGCGGGTCAGAAAAATCAAAATTTGGCAAGTTTTTCAGATTTGGCAGAGGTCACTTTTTCTGGAAAATTTGAGCTTTTTCCAAACCCGGCGGGTCAGAAAAATCAAAATTTGGCAAGTTTTTCAGATTTGGCAGAGGTCACTTTTCTGGAAAATTTCATCATTTTCCAAACCCGGCGGGTCAGAAAAATCAAAATTTGGCAAGTTTTTCAGATTTGGCAGAGGTCACTTTTTCTGGAAAATTTGAGCTTTTTCCAAACCCGGCGGGTCAGAAAAATCAAAATTTGGCAAGTTTTTCAGATTTGGCAGAGGTCACTTTTTCTGGAAAATTTGAGCTTTTTCCAAACCCGGCGGGTCAGAAAAATCAAAATTTGGCAAGTTTTTCAGATTTGGCAGCGGTCACTTTTTCTGGAAAATTTCATCATTTTCCAAACCCGGCGGGTCAGAAAAATCAAAATTTGGCAAGTTTTTCAGATTTGGCAGAGGTCACTTTTTCTGGAAAATTTCATCATTTTCCAAACCCGGCGGGTCAGAAAAATCAAAATTTGGCAAGTTTTTTCAGATTTGGCAGAGGTCACTTTTTCTGGAAAATTTCATCATTTTCCAAACCCGGCGGGTCAGAAAAATCAAAATTTGGCAAGTTTTTCAGATTTGGCAGAGGTCACTTTTTCTGGAAAATTTCATCATTTTCCAAACCCGGCGGGTCAGAAAAATCAAAATTTGGCAAGTTTTTCAGATTTGGCAGAGGTCACTTTTTCTGGAAAATTTCATCATTTTCCAATCCCGGCGGGTCAGAAAAATCAAAATTTGGCAAGTTTTTCAGATTTGGCAGAGGTCACTTTTTCTGGAAAATTTGAGCTTTTTCCAAACCCGGCGGGTCAGAAAAATCAAAATTTGGCAAGTTTTTCAGATTTGGCAGAGGTCACTTTTTCTGGAAAATTTGAGCTTTTTCCAAACCCGGCGGGTCAGAAAAATCAAAATTTGGCAAGTTTTTCAGATTTGGCAGAGGTCACTTTTTCTGGAAAATTTGAGCTTTTTCCCAACCCGGCGGGTCAGAAAAATCAAAATTTGGCAAGTTTTTCAGATTTGGCAGAGGTCACTTTTTCTGGAAAATTTCATCATTTTCCAAACCCGGCGGGTCAGAAAAATCAAAATTTGGCAAGTTTTTCAGATTTGACAGAGGTCACTTTTTCTGGAAAATTTGAGCTTTTTCCAAACCCGGCGGGTCAGAAAAATCAAAATTTGGCAAGTTTTTCAGATTTGGCAGAGGTCACTTTTTCTGGAAAATTTCATCATTTTCCAAACCCGGCGGGTCAGAAAAATGAAAATTTGGCAAGTTTTTCAGATTTGGCAGAGGTCACGTTTTCTGGAAAATTTGATGTTTTTCCAAACCCGGCGGGGTCAGAAAAATGAAAATTTGGCAAGTTTTTCAGATTTGGCAGAGGTCAATTTTTCTGGAAAATTTGATGGTTTTCCAAACCCGGCGGGTCAGAAAAATAAAAATTTGGCAATTTTTTAAGATTTGGCAGAGGTCACTTTTTCTGGAAAATTTCATCATTTTCCAAACCCGGCGGGTCAGAAAAATGAAAATTTGGCAAGTTTTTCAGATTTGGCAGAGGTCGCTTTTTCTGGAAATTTTCATCATTTTCCAAACCCGGCGGGTCAGAAAAATCAAAATTTGGCAAGTTTTTCAGATTTGGCAGAGGTCACTTTTTCTGGAAAATTTCATCATTTTCCAAACCCGGCGGGTCAGAAAAATCAAAATTTGGCAAGTTTTTCAGATTTGGCAGAGGTCACTTTTTCTGGAAATTTTCATCATTTTCCAAACCCAGCGGGTCAGAAAAATCAAAATTTGGCAAGTTTTTCAGATTTGGCAGAGGTCACTTTTTCTGGAAAATTTGAGCTTTTTCCAAACCCGGCGGGTCAGAAAAATGAAAATTTGGCAAGTTTTTCAGATTTGGCAGAGGTCGCTTTTTCTGGAAATTTTCATCATTTTCCAAACCCAGCGGGTCAGAAAAATCAAAATTTGGCAAGTTTTTCAGATTTGGCAGAGGTCACTTTTTCTGGAAAATTTCATCATTTTCCAAACCCGGCGGGTCAGAAAAATCAAAATTTGGCAAGTTTTTCAGATTTGACAGAGGTCACTTTTTCTGGAAAATTTGAGCTTTTTCCAAACCCGGCGGGTCAGAAAAATCAAAATTTGGCAAGTTTTTCAGATTTGGCAGAGGTCACTTTTTCTGGAAAATTTCATCATTTTCCAAACCCGGCGGGTCAGAAAAATCAAAATTTGGCAAGTTTTTCAGATTTGGCAGCGGTCACTTTTTCTGGAAAATTTCATCATTTTCCAAACCCGGCGGGTCAGAAAAATCAAAATTTGGCAAGTTTTTCAGATTTGGCAGAGGTCAATTTTTCTGGAAAATTTGATGGTTTTCCAAACCCGGCGGGTCAGAAAAATAAAAATTTGGCAAGTTTTTCAGATTTGGCAGAGGTCACTTTTTCTGGAAATTTCATCATTTTCCAAACCCGGCGGGTCAGAAAAATGAAAATTTGGCAAGTTTTTCAGATTTGGCAGAGGTCGCTTTTTCTGGAAATTTTCATCATTTTCCAAACCCGGCGGGTCAGAAAAATGAAAATTTGGCAAGTTTTTCAGATTTTGCAGAGGTCACTTTTTCTGGAAAATTTCATCATTTTCCAAACCCGGCGGGTCAGAAAAATGAAAATTTGGCAAGTTTTTCAGATTTGGCAGAGGTCACTTTTTCTGGAAAATTTCATCATTTTCCAAACCCGGCGGGTCAGAAAAATGAAAATTTGGCAAGTTTTTCAGATTTGGCAGAGGTCACTTTTTCTGGAAAATTTCATCATTTTCCAAACCCGGCGGGTCAGAAAAATCAAAATTTGGCAAGTTTTTCAGATTTGGCAGAGGTCACTTTTTCTGGAAAATTTCATCATTTTCCAAACCCGGCGGGTCAGAAAAATCAAAATTTGGCAAGTTTTTCAGATTTGGCAGAGGTCACTTTTTCTGGAAAATTTGAGCTTTTTCCAAACCCGGCGGGTCAGAAAAATCAAAATTTGGCAAGTTTTTCAGATTTGGCAGAGGTCACTTTTTCTGGAAAATTTCATCATTTTCCAAACCCGGCGGGTCAGAAAAATCAAAATTTGGCAAGTTTTTCAGATTTGGCAGAGGTCACTTTTTCTGGAAAATTTGAGCTTTTTCCAAACCCGGCGGGTCAGAAAAATCAAAATTTGGCAAGTTTTTCAGATTTGGCAGAGGTCACTTTTTCTGGAAAATTTGAGCTTTTTCCAAACCCGGCGGGTCAGAAAAATCAAAATTTGGCAAGTTTTTCAGATTTGGCAGCGGTCACTTTTTCTGGAAAATTTCATCATTTTCCAAACCCGGCGGGTCAGAAAAATCAAAATTTGGCAAGTTTTTCAGATTTGGCAGAGGTCACTTTTTCTGGAAAATTTCATCATTTTCCAAACCCGGCGGGTCAGAAAAATCAAAATTTGGCAAGTTTTTCAGATTTGGCAGAGGTCACTTTTTCTGGAAAATTTCATCATTTTCCAAACCCGGCGGGGTCAGAAAAATCAAAATTTGGCAAGTTTTTCAGATTTGGCAGAGGTCACTTTTTCTGGAAAATTTCATCATTTTCCAAACCCGGCGGGTCAGAAAAATCAAAATTTGGCAAGTTTTTCAGATTTGGCAGAGGTCACTTTTTCTGGAAAATTTCATCATTTTCCAAACCCGGCGGGTCAGAAAAATCAAAATTTGGCAAGTTTTTCAGATTTGGCAGAGGTCACTTTTTCTGGAAAATTTCATCATTTTCCAACCCGGCGGGTCAGAAAAATCAAAATTTGGCAAGTTTTTCAGATTTGGCAGAGGTCACTTTTTCTGGAAAATTTCATCATTTTCCAATCCCGGCGGGTCAGAAAAATCAAAATTTGGCAAGTTTTTCAGATTTGGCAGAGGTCACTTTTTCTGGAAAATTTGAGCTTTTTCCAAACCGGCGGGTCAGAAAAATCAAAATTTGGCAAGTTTTTCAGATTTGGCAGAGGTCACTTTTTCTGGAAAATTTGAGCTTTTTCCAAACCCGGCGGGTCAGAAAAATCAAAATTTGGCAAGTTTTTCAGATTTGGCAGAGGTCACTTTTTCTGGAAAATTTGAGCTTTTTCCCAACCCGGCGGGTCAGAAAAATCAAAATTTGGCAAGTTTTTCAGATTTGGCAGAGGTCACTTTTTCTGGAAAATTTCATCATTTTCCAAACCCGGCGGGTCAGAAAAATCAAAATTTGGCAAGTTTTTCAGATTTGACAGAGGTCACTTTTTCTGGAAAATTTGAGCTTTTTCCAAACCCGGCGGGTCAGAAAAATCAAAATTTGGCAAGTTTTTCAGATTTGGCAGAGGTCACTTTTTCTGGAAAATTTCATCATTTTCCAAACCCGGCGGGTCAGAAAAATGAAAATTTGGCAAGTTTTTCAGATTTGGCAGAGGTCACGTTTTCTGGAAAATTTGATGTTTTTCCAAACCCGGCGGGTCAGAAAAATGAAAATTTGGCAAGTTTTTCAGATTTGGCAGAGGTCAATTTTTCTGGAAAATTTGATGGTTTTCCAAACCCGGCGGGTCAGAAAAATAAAAATTTGGCAATTTTTTAAGATTTGGCAGAGGTCACTTTTTCTGGAAAATTTCATCATTTTCCAAACCCGGCGGGTCAGAAAAATGAAAATTTGGCAAGTTTTTCAGATTTGGCAGAGGTCGCTTTTTCTGGAAATTTTCATCATTTTCCAAACCCGGCGGGTCAGAAAAATCAAAATTTGGCAAGTTTTTCAGATTTGGCAGAGGTCACTTTTTCTGGAAAATTTCATCATTTTCCAAACCCGGCGGGTCAGAAAAATCAAAATTTGGCAAGTTTTTCAGATTTGGCAGAGGTCACTTTTTCTGGAAATTTTCATCATTTTCCAAACCCAGCGGGTCAGAAAAATCAAAATTTGGCAAGTTTTTCAGATTTGGCAGAGGTCACTTTTTCTGGAAAATTTGAGCTTTTTCCAAACCCGGCGGGTCAGAAAAATGAAAATTTGGCAAGTTTTTCAGATTTGGCAGAGGTCGCTTTTTCTGGAAATTTTCATCATTTTCCAAACCCAGCGGGTCAGAAAAATCAAAATTTGGCAAGTTTTTCAGATTTGGCAGAGGTCACTTTTTCTGGAAAATTTCATCATTTTCCAAACCCGGCGGGTCAGAAAAATCAAATTTGGCAAGTTTTTCAGATTTGACAGAGGTCACTTTTTCTGGAAAATTTGAGCTTTTTCCAAACCCGGCGGGTCAGAAAAATCAAAATTTGGCAAGTTTTTCAGATTTGGCAGAGGTCACTTTTTCTGGAAAATTTCATCATTTTCCAAACCCGGCGGGTCAGAAAAATCAAAATTTGGCAAGTTTTTCAGATTTGGCAGCGGTCACTTTTTCTGGAAAATTTCATCATTTTCCAAACCCGGCGGGTCAGAAAAATCAAAATTTGGCAAGTTTTTCAGATTTGGCAGAGGTCAATTTTTCTGGAAAATTTGATGGTTTTCCAAACCCGGCGGGTCAGAAAAATAAAAATTTGGCAAGTTTTTCAGATTTGGCAGAGGTCACTTTTTCTGGAAATTTCATCATTTTCCAAACCCGGCGGGTCAGAAAAATGAAAATTTGGCAAGTTTTTCAGATTTGGCAGAGGTCGCTTTTTCTGGAAATTTTCATCATTTTCCAAACCCGGCGGGTCAGAAAAATGAAAATTTGGCAAGTTTTTCAGATTTTGCAGAGGTCACTTTTTCTGGAAAATTTCATCATTTTCCAAACCCGGCGGGTCAGAAAAATGAAAATTTGGCAAGTTTTTCAGATTTGGCAGAGGTCACTTTTTCTGGAAAATTTCATCATTTTCCAAACCCGGCGGGTCAGAAAAATGAAAATTTGGCAAGTTTTTCAGATTTGGCAGAGGTCACTTTTTCTGGAAAATTTCATCATTTTCCAAACCCGGCGGGTCAGAAAAATCAAAATTTGGCAAGTTTTTCAGATTTGGCAGAGGTCACTTTTTCTGGAAAATTTCATCATTTTCCAAACCCGGCGGGTCAGAAAAATCAAAATTTGGCAAGTTTTTCAGATTTGGCAGAGGTCACTTTTTCTGGAA
>NW_026943960.1:5000-7500 GCF_035594765.1 Anolis carolinensis
GTCCGCAGCTGACGAAGGGAGTCCCCGCCGCCTCCGCCGGCAACCGCCGCGCCTGCCCCCTCCGGCGGGTCTGCGTCCGGAGGTGGAGCTCGGTAGGGCCGGGACGGAGGGCGGAAGGGCCGCCTCCTCGCCTGACCTGGGCTTGTCCGCATCCCGGTGGGTTTGGGTCGGGGGCCGAGGGCTCCGAGGGTCCGGGAGTGTGAGGCCGTCTTCGGGCTTCCGCCGCCGCGCCTGCCCCGTCCGGCGGGTCTGCGCCGGGCCGTGGAGCGCGGTAGGCGTCGCCCGTCGACGCGCCGCTCTTCCCTTTCCGCCGAAGGACGGACGTGTCCCGATCCGGGGGGGCGCAAGGGGGGGACCGAGTCGCTTTCCTCGCGCCGGCCGAGTCCGTCGGGTCTTCTCCGGACGCGGAGCGCGGTGGTCGTGCTCGGTTGTTTCCCCTCCCTTACTCGCGAGGTGCAAAAAGTCACGTCGCTGAAAATCTCCGCGCGCGTACCGGCGAGGCGCGCACGCCATCCCCTCGGCGGTTTCTGCTCCCCGTCGGCCTCCACGAGTCTCCGCCGGCTCCCCGGAACTCCAAGGCGGGCGAACCCGAGCGGTTTGCTCCCGTCTGCGGAAAAGAACCGGCGAGAAGCGCCCCGCCAGGACGCCGCCGGTCCACCGCGGGCAGGGCCGCCCGAGCGGAGGGCGCCTCCCCGGCACTCTTGACTCGTGGAACCCGGGCGGGCGGGCGGGCGGGACGTGTAGGGCCCCGCGCCTTCCCCCGGGGAGCCTGCGGGAACCGCGTCTGGCCGATTCGGGAGCCGGCGCCCGTCACCGGGGCAGAGGCGGGGAGGCGTCCGCCCTCGCGGTACCCTTAACGGCCGCCGAAGGCGCACGGCTCCCCTCGGCCAATCTTCCTCCAGGCGCCGGGGAGCACGACGCAGCCGCGGACCGAGGCGTCCTCCCCTCGCCCGCCGGTTCCGTCGCGTCCGCGCCGGTCGCGGGGAGCGGCGGTGAAGCTCGGTCACGTCCCCTCCCTTACTCGCGAGGAGCGAAAAGTCCCGACGGCGGAAATCTCCGCGCGCGGGCCGCGACGGCACGTACGGTTCGCTTCCCGATTCCTCGTCCCCCGGTCGCCTCCTCGAGTCGACGCCGCCTCTCTGGAACTCCGAGGCGGGGAAGGCAGGCCGGTGGCTCCCCTCGTCGGAAAGGAACGGTCCCCCTCTCGTGCGGATCTCGCGCGGCGCGGGCCTCTCCCTCGGCGTATAGGGGCCTCGCGCCTTCCCCCTTCGAGAGCCCGCGGGAAGGACGGGGTCCTCTTCGCGCCGTGTCGGGAGCCGGAGCCCATCGCCGGGGCCGAGGCGGGAGGCCGTCCGCCCTCGCGGTACCGTAAACGGCCTCCGAGCGCGTCGCGGTCGCCTTCGCGGCTCCCGCGGAGCCCGGTTTCCGGCACAGGAAGTTCGCGAGAAGACGACGGGAATTCACAGGCAAATTCGCAGGGGACCGACAAAATGAGAGCTCCGGGGACAACCCTAACGGCAAAAGACGCGCCGTCGTCGAAGCAGAACGATGAAGCCGAAAGGAAATGTATCTATCTTCTAATAATCATAAATTATTTATTGTAAATATTATTATTATTCTTTCATATTATGAAATAAATAAGTCTACCTTCTAATCTAAATCTGAAACGCGTAGGTGTGTACGTGGCACGGCTATCTGCCCACACAGACAGCCTCCGGCCTCCGCAAACAGGCTATACTTCCCAGGGTTAAAAATCTAGCAAGTCACCCTTTTCCAGTGACCTGTTCGTTACGGCGAGCGCCACGCAAGTGCCGCCCAAACCCTTGCCGACGTCCTTCCCGAACGCTCTATATAGCCCGCCAGCCGAGGAACGCTTTCGTTTGGGGACCATTTCCTCCTAGATTTGGCTTTGGCTTCCACCACGGGCAGGCATCCCAGGGTTCTCCGTTGCCGTGTCGTTTGCATGGCCCCGCCCACTGCCCTTTTCCTTTCCAATCTCTCTGCTTAACAAACGGAGCACGACCGAGCTGCAACTGAACTTCCTGGAGGAGTTTAGGGATTGACTCCACAGGGTGGAAGTTGTAGTTCACCCCGCCGCATCAAGTCTCGGAGCGCTGTCGCTCCTACAGGGAGTTGTAGTTCACCTACACCCAGAACGCTACGAACCCAAACGAGGACGGGTCTGGGCCAAACTTACCGTGCGGACCAGATATTATGCCCAGATTTGACAACCGATGGGTTTGGAGGGGAACGGGACTGGAAGTTCAGGAGTAGTGTAGGTAGTACTCAGATTTATAGTTCTCACCTGCAATGAATTAGCGTCGCACTTGGCACACAGAGCCCCCCCCCCCCCCCCCCTAACCGATCTCTATATATCCCTCTCTCTATCTGAAAGGGTCATGAAATTTCGGCCTAGGACAAAACCACACATCCCAGAAACACTAAACTTGCCAGCACAACTCCTCATCCATGCCTCTACGTTCATACAACAAAAAGAAAA
>NW_026943960.1:20000-22500 GCF_035594765.1 Anolis carolinensis
CCTTCCCCCTTCGAGAGCCCGCGGGAAGGACGGGGTCCTCTTCGCGCCGTGTCGGGAGCCGGAGCCCATCGCCGGGGCCGAGGCGGGAGGCCGTCCGCCCTCGCGGTACCGTAAACGGCCTCCGAGCGCGTCGCGGTCGCCTTCGCGGCTCCCGCGGAGCCCGGTTTCCGGCACAGGAAGTTCGCGAGAAGACGACGGGAATTCACAGGCAAATTCGCAGGGGACCGACAAAATGAGAGCTCCGGGGACAACCCTAACGGCAAAAGACGCGCCGTCGTCGAAGCAGAACGATGAAGCCGAAAGGAAATGTATCTATCTTCTAATAATCATAAATTATTTATTGTAAATATTATTATTATTCTTTCATATTATGAAATAAATAAGTCTACCTTCTAATCTAAATCTGAAACGCGTAGGTGTGTACGTGGCACGGCTATCTGCCCACACAGACAGCCTCCGGCCTCCGCAAACAGGCTATACTTCCCAGGGTTAAAAATCTAGCAAGTCACCCTTTTCCAGTGACCTGTTCGTTACGGCGAGCGCCACGCAAGTGCCGCCCAAACCCTTGCCGACGTCCTTCCCGAACGCTCTATATAGCCCGCCAGCCGAGGAACGCTTTCGTTTGGGGACCATTTCCTCCTAGATTTGGCTTTGGCTTCCACCACGGGCAGGCATCCCAGGGTTCTCCGTTGCCGTGTCGTTTGCATGGCCCCGCCCACTGCCCTTTTCCTTTCCAATCTCTCTGCTTAACAAACGGAGCACGACCGAGCTGCAACTGAACTTCCTGGAGGAGTTTAGGGATTGACTCCACAGGGTGGAAGTTGTAGTTCACCCCGCCGCATCAAGTCTCGGAGCGCTGTCGCTCCTACAGGGAGTTGTAGTTCACCTACACCCAGAACGCTACGAACCCAAACGAGGACGGGTCTGGGCCAAACTTACCGTGCGGACCAGATATTATGCCCAGATTTGACAACCGATGGGTTTGGAGGGGAACGGGACTGGAAGTTCAGGAGTAGTGTAGGTAGTACTCAGATTTATAGTTCTCACCTGCAATGAATTAGCGTCGCACTTGGCACACAGAGCCCCCCCCCCCCCCCCCCTAACCGATCTCTATATATCCCTCTCTCTATCTGAAAGGGTCATGAAATTTCGGCCTAGGACAAAACCACACATCCCAGAAACACTAAACTTGCCAGCACAACTCCTCATCCATGCCTCTACGTTCATACAACAAAAAGAAAAGAAAAATAAAGTCCTCGTTAGAGGGAGAGGAATCATTCTTTTTTATCCAATGGCTGCCAGTTCAAAGGCTAAGCTCCGCCCACTTGGTCTCCTAGCAACCCGCTCAGCCCAGGGGACAGGCAGAGTTAGGCTTCACTAAAGCCTCTTCCAGACTGCCTGTAAAATACAGATGGTCAGATTTTTAACTGGATTATATGGCAGTGTAGACTCAAGGCCCTTCCACACAGCTATATAACCCATTGATAGTCTTCTATTTATAGTCTGCTTTGAACTGGATGATCTTGACTCCACACCGCCGTATAATCCCCTTCAGTGTGCAGTCGGATACAACTGGACTTAACCTTTACCCTAACTACCACCAATTCCTCAACACTTTACTATTTCTCATACCACCGGACTTGGCCACAGCGACGCGTGGCCGGGCACAGCTAGTCCATCTAGTTATAAAAAGAGCGACGGCATCGGGGCAGCGGACAAAAAACAACAAAACTACAGGACCCCCAACCTCGAAATTTGACAACCCAACCCATCGTCCACGGCTCTAGGTCGATACAACAAAAAGAAAAGAAAAACAAAGTCCTAATTAGAGGGAAAGGAATAATTGATTTTTATCCCATCGCTGCCAGTTAGAGGGCTAAGCAATATATAACATTGTGTGTGTGTGTGTGTGTGTGTGTGTATATATATTGTGTGTGTGTATGTATGTGTGTGTGTGTGTGTGTGTGTGTGTATGTATATATATATTGCATTGTACATGATTTTATTGTATTGTTTAATTGTTTTATGATATGTTGTTTTATATTTTGCTATCTTGTACTGTTCTGGGCATGGCCCCATGTAAGCCGCCCCGAGTCCCCGTTGGGGGAGATGGTGGCGGGGTATAAATAAAGTATTATTATTATTAGTTGTAGTTCACCTCCATCCAAAGACCACCCAACCCAGCCAATGACGACTCTAGGCTTGTCACGCAGACCGAATATCGCCTGCCGTGACTACCGACAGACAGGGAATCCGGACGTCGCGGTCGTTCACGCCCATCCGCAGAGTACTGCGCCGCACGATTCTGGGAATTGTAGTTCACCCGCTACAAACAGAATACGTAACATCGAAACACAAATAATACCGTTCTCAAACGACCCGGGCATCGCCGGGTCCCCAAGCCAGTCATAAATAAAAATCCAAAAATTAAATAAATAAAGGAAGGAAGGAAAGAAGGAAGGAAGGGCATTCGGACTATCGGAAACCTCTAAGCTTACCG
>NW_026943961.1:0-27605 GCF_035594765.1 Anolis carolinensis
GTCTTTCCTGCTTCCTCGTCTCTCCTCGACCTCTCGCCACCGGTCTTTGCTGGCCGCCGCTGCTCCTGAAGCGCTTTACTTGGGCCAGGGTGGATTCAACGCGCCCCGCTAGTTGAATCCATCCCTGTAGCGTTTCGGGGTCGTCTCTGTGCGCTGCCCAGCTGAAAATCTCGGGGCGTAGTCCCTCTTTAAATAATTCCACTTTGGTCACTTCAGACCACTCCGGGACCCTTTCCGCGAGGTGGAGGAATTCCTCTGCGTACTCGGGCACCGTTTTGTCCCTCTGTTTTATTCCTTTCAGCTGGTCTCGAGCCCTCAATTGCTCTAGCCGGTCTCTGAACCGGTTTTCCAGTGCGGCGAGGAAGCGGGGCACCGACCTCAGGCATGGGTCGCGTCTGGCATGTAATTGCACATACCAGCTGGCCGCTCCTCGCTTTAGTGTGTTGCCGATGGCTCGAACCCTGCTTGCTTCGGAGGGAAATGTGTGTGCGTTGTCTTCCATGTATCCTCTGATGCTAATTAGAAAAAAGTTCAGTTCATCTGATTCCCCTCCGTATTCTAGCTTGAGATCTTCCCTTCTTGGCATCCATTCAGCGGCCCGTGGGTGTTGTCTGGGAGGCATGGGGAAGGGTTGCATCGGGTTTCCTTGGATGGCCCCTTGGAATACGCCGCGCCCCACTCCGGTGGTCATTCCGCGCGGCTCCCGAAATCCTGCCGCCGCTGTCGGCCCTTCACCCCATCCGCATATTGGCCTCGTTGTAGCCCCCGCATCTCGCCTTTCCTCGTCGTATGGCACATCCTCCTCCTCTTCCTGGATCTCCTGCTGCTCTCCGCATTCATCTGCTAATCCACTGGACCCGATCCCTGGCCCCAGTGGTCTTTCTACTCCGATTCCCATTCGGAGGGTTGGGAGTTCTGTTGGGGTTGGCGGCCTCAGACTTCCCAGAGTTTGCTGGCGCTCCACTTCGCGCGCCATTCTGTCCCGGAACTCAAGCTCTTGCCAATATTCCTCGTCCCTTGCCACCGCGGGACTCTGCGTTGAAGCTCGCTGTCCCCTCTGGCTCCAATCATCTCCTTTGCTTGGCTCTCTCTCGGTGTGCTCTTTTTGGAGATTCTCTTCCAATATTGGCACTATTCTCCCCACGGTATCCGACAGCCTGGATAAATGAGTTTCCAGGATGGATAGCCGCAGGGCCACGGTCTCCGGCATGCTTCCTCCAGATCCCCAACTGGTTTCTGCCGCCGCCGGAGCGCCTCTTCCCCCTCTGGGAATCCTCTGGGTCACGCCGTCCGGCTTGGGGTACCCCGTAGAGGAAGCTATGGCTTGCAATGTCTCTCCTGCCAACGGCCGAGCTCCCAGCGGAGGCCCCTTTGTTCCGTCATGGCTTTGATCTCCTTCCCTGCTCATTTTCACTTCACTGCAAAATTGCAGGAGGGTGAGAACTGGATTCTTGACTTAATTGTCCTGCTCACTCCAAAGGATCAGTCTGAACGCAGATCAAAGATAGCTGCTCTCAAACACAATCTTTATTGAAGAATACATGACTTTGGAAAAGTCAAGAATGACTTAATGTTTACATACAACTATTTTTATAACTTTTGATGCTACGTAACACCACACGTAAATATCATCATCAAGCCCCACCTCCAATATCACATTACTACCATTTTCACACATTTTCACACACTAAACCAATTATAATTGTTTACACTTTCGGTTCCCAGTTCCCAGGCGTATTCTATCTTCTTCTGCCAGGTGCTTGTTTATGTTATGACTCCCAGTTGCAGGGCTGAATTACCAAAGCCCTGTAACTGGGTTCCATGACACCTGTATGATGTGGATTCAAACCTAGATGCAAGGAATGTCATCCATTCCTTTCCGGCTCCGTCATTATTTGCCAAGGCTCAATATTTACCAGCCATTATCACACACTCTTGCTCTCTCACCTTTGGTAAACTACATGACACATTTTTCTGTGAGTCAACGCCAGGGATCCCTGGGCACTCCCTAAGTGTGTCTACACTGTGGAATTAATGCGGTTTGACCCCACTTGGACTCTAGCAATGGCTCAATGCTGGGGTATCCAGGGAGTTGTAGTTTGCATCCTTGTGCCAAGAAGGCCGAAGACCTTGTAATGCTACGTCTCCCAGGATTCCATCACATTGAGCCCAGATACTCATCATCATCATCATCAGTATGTGTATATATATATACACATACATACATATACATATAATGTATATATATACACATACATACATATACATATAATGTACATATGTATACACATACACAAATATATATATACTAGCTGTGCCCGGCCATGCGTTGCTGTGGCAAAGTGGTGGTGGTATTGGTTAAAAATTGTTGTGTAATTTTTATTTGATGTTATTTGCATTTTTTAATTAATTTTATTGTAAGTTATATTTTTATTTATTATATTTTATTATTTTCTTGTATTATTTTTAGTTATTTTCTGTTATTATAGTATTTTACTGTATCAATTTTTTAGTGTTTTTTATTATTTTTATTGGGTTGCTAGGAGACCAAGTGGGCGGAGCTTAGCCTTCTAACTGGCAGCAATTGGATAAAAACAATTATTCCTCTCCCTCTAATTAGGACGTTATTATTCTTTTCTTTTTGTTGTATCAACCTAGAGGCGTGGATGATGGGTTGTGTTGTCAAATTTCGAGGTTGGGGGGCCTGTAGTTTTGTTGTTTTGTGGGTTGCCGTGATGCCATCACTCATATTATATATAATTTGTTTACATTTGCTCCCAAAATTATGTATACATAATTTTGGAAGAAATACCAAACAAATCCAGAAATATAAGTTGCTATGGGTCTATAAATTTGCATAAAAATGTCAATTTCCCCTATTAAAGGTGTATACTGGGACAGCTTTGTATCAATAATAGCAATGGGTTGCTAATGCGCATGCGTTAAAAAGTGTCTGGTTCCCTCTGCAATGACTGGGAAAAGCCTTCTCTTTCTCCTTCCCTTACAAAGATGGCTGCCAAATTTCGCTGCCACTACTAAAATGGCCTCCTACTTCAGGGGCGGGATTTGTGAGCGAGAGATGGGCCCCGCCTATGTCCTTCATTCCCATTGGCTAGGATGCACAGGAGGCAGCCAATGGGGTTGCAGGGCGCGCTGGTTGCTTCTGGGTTGTTTTGAAGGAGGAAGAACTGAAGAAAAAGGAGCCAAGGAGGAGTCCGGCAATGCTGGAGAGAGAAGAAAAAGAAGGGCGAGGAGGGGCCAAAATGACCCTCTCTGTCCTCCTGGGTAGGTGGCTACTGAAGAGGGGCACTCTGTGCATGCTCAGAGGCCTTCCCCGAAAGGTATTTGCACTCTGTGCATGCTCAGAGGCCTTCCCCGAAAGGCATTTGCACTCTGTGCATGCTCAGAGGCCTTCCCCGAAAGGTATTTGCACTCTGTGCATGCTCAGAGGCCTTCCCCGAAAGGCATTTGCACTCTGTGCATGCTCAGAGGCCTTCCCCGAAAGTTATTTGCAATCTGTGTATGCTCAGAGGCTGTCTCTGAAAGGTATTTGTACATGTTCAGAAGTATTTGCACTCTGTGCATGCTCAGAGGCCTTTTCCAATAGGTATTTGCACTCTGTGCATGCTCAGAGGCCTTCTCAATGGGTATTTGCAATCTGTGCATGCTCAGAGGCCTTCTCCAAAAGGCATTTGCACTCTGTGCAAGCTCAGAGGCCTTCCCGAAAGGCATTTGTACTCTATGCATGCTCAGAGGCTTTCCTGAAAAGTATTTGCACTCTGTGCATGCTCAGAGACCTTATCTCAAAGGCATTTGCACTCTGTGCATGCTCAGAAGCCTCCCCGAAAGGTATTTGTACTCTATGCATGCTCAGAGGCCTTCTCAAAAAGGCATTTGTACTCTATGCGTGCTCAGAGTCCTTCCCCGAAAGGTATTTGCATTCTGCATGTTCAGAGGTATTTGCACTTTGTGCATGCTTTGAGACATTATCTGATAGATATTTGCACTCTGTGCATACTAAGAGTTAAACACACTGTATGCTCAGAGGCCTTCTCTGAAAGGTATTTGAACTCTGTGCATCCTCATAGGCCTTCGGTATGTATTTGCACTGTGTACATGCTCAAAGGTATTTGTACTCTGCACATGCTCAGAGGCCTCCTCGACAGGTATTTGCACTCTACATGCTCAGAGGTATTTGCACTCTGTGCATTCTCAGAGGTCTTCTAGGAAAGGTATTTGGATGCTCAGAGGCCTTTGAAAGGTATTTGCACTCTGTATTCTCAGAGGCCCACTCAAAGGGATGAATCTAACTACATATGCATTTTAAAATTTTATAATTCATGTTGTCATGGAGTTTAATAGTTTTTAATTGATGTGGTATTGTTGTAATGTTTATTGCTTTTGTTATTGTTTTATTTAATGTGTTCTGGGCAATGTAAATTGCCGACTGTTGTAAGCTGCCCTGAGTCCCTATGGGTGAGAAGGGCGGGGTAAAAGTGATGTAAATAAATGAAACAAATAAGGGTATTTGCACTCTGTTTATGCTCAGAGGTCCTATCTGAAAGATGTTTGTTTATTTTTATTTTATTTATTACAATATTTATATCCCGCCCTTCTCACCCAACAGGGGATTTGGGCGGCTTACAATAAAACACACATATAAAAACTGTACAGTAAATCAGATTAAAAATTATTAGCTTACATCAACATTCATAAACACATTCTAAAATACAGATGGGCGTGTTCAAGTTCAAAAGACTGGGTCTGTTGATTAAGTTCTGGCATACATAATAATAATTAGCACTGCTAGTTGTTATTTGAAAGCCTATCAAATTTGAAAGCTCAATCAAATTGTTTTCTAGTCTTTACTGATACTCATTTGGTTATCTCCATTTCTTGACCCAATGCATTTGCCTCTTTTCTCTTTTTTTATGCTCAGCGGGAAGATCGAAGAAGCAGCGACATGGGCGTCGAAATGGACAGCGACTGCAGGAAAAAGCCCTGCGTGTCTTGAGTTGCCATCAGAACCTGGACGAACTCCTCCGTGAAGTAAGAAAAAAAATGCCAAAAGCAACAACATTCCTAGTTAATAGGCTGCATTTGGAATAGAGTGGGAAGTGGAGTGTTTGTTTTCCTTGCTGCTTAGGAATCACTCTGATCCCTCTTCCCTTTTTATCTTCTCCAGGTGGGAAGTTCTGTATGTAAAGAAGTATTATTAATTCCTGATAATTCAGGCCGAGAATCCTCAGAACTGCTTCTGGGTGAGTGAAAGAGGACCTGTTTGGCCAGGAAGAATGGTTGAAACAAATCCAAGTCAATCTGTTCAGCCAGATAAGAATATTCAGCTCAACGAGTCCAGGATTCTTGTTTTTTATATGCTATAGTTTTTATTTTATTGTACTATACTGTACGTTTATTTTATGCTTTGCCTTAATCACTTTGTGCCATATATAAGCCCTTTGAGTCCCTTCGGGGAGATGGAGGTGGGGTATAAGAATAAAATTATTATTTTATTATGACACAGCAAACAAGATAGATATGCTGGATTTCATATCACAAAATCACAAGTTGAACACTTCCCAAGTGTCTAGGACTGTGTGATGTATTATTATTATTATTATTATTATTATTATTATTATTATTATTATTATATTATTATTATTATTATGACACAGCAAACAAGATAGATATGCTGGATTTCATATCAGAAAATCACAAGTCGAACACTTCCCAAGTGTCTAGGACTGTGTGATGTATTATTATTATTATTATTTTATTATGACACAGCAAACAAGATAGATTTGCTGGATTTCATATCACAAAATCACAAGTCGACTACTTCCCAAGTGTTTAGGACTGTGTGATGTATTTTCGGATTATTATTATTATTATTATTTTATTATGTCACAGCAAACAAGATATATATGCTGGATTTCATATCACAAAATCACAAGTCGAACACTTCCCAAGTGTCTAGGACTGTGTGATGTATTTTCGGATGATGTGCGCAGATCCCAGCAGGGTGGCCTTTTGCAGTTGGCAAATCGTAATTTTGTCAATGCCTGTTGTTTCCAAATGCCGGCTGAGATCTTTTGGCACGGCACCCAGTGTGCCCATCACCACCGGGACCACCTGCACTGGTTTCTGCCAGAGTCTTTGAAGTTCAATCTGGAGGTCCTGATAGTGGCTGAGTTTTTCCTGTTGTTTTTCGTCAATCCGACTGTCACCTGGGATGGCAACATCAATGATCCAAACCTTTTTCTTTTCCACAACTGTGAGGTCTGGTGTGTTGTGTTCCAGAACTTTGTCAGTCTGTTTTAAGGTTTGTTTTCATCATGTTTCTATAATAATAATAATAATAATAATAATAATTATTATTATTATTATAGAAACATGATGAAAACAAACCTTTAAATGTTCAAGAGTTTTGGGTGTAGATGGGCTGCATCGCCCTAAGCCAGCAAAGGCAGTATATGGATGCTAGGAGGTGTACTCCCACCACAAATGTAGACAATGGCAGGGTTTCTATCCAATTTTTCCTGCCAGACGGCCTGCCTTCTTCATCTATGTCCTGATCTGTGCCTTTCCTTTGCTTCCCAGTCTCTGCTTTGCAGGATCAAGCCACTGCCTTGGGTTTGCCGGTGGGGATCCTCTCGGCCAGAACGGCTGCAAGGAACCTGGAGAAGATCTCTGCGGAGTCTGGTCAGGCCACGCTGCTGAAAGGAGAGCCAAGAGTAAGGAGCGGTAATGTAGTATGTTGGGCAATTTCAAAAAGGGAAAAAGCATCTCAAAAGGAGCAACAGCAGCAGCAGCAGCAGTTTAGCAGATCAGAACCTTCTTCAGTAGAGCAAAATGAGCTCCAGCAATTACACAAGTTACAAAGGCTCCACTGAAAGAACAGCAATGCTATATAGTAAAGTAAGGGCCTGAGCCCGCGGTGGTGCAGTGGGTTAAACCACTGATCTTCTGAACTTGCTGACCGAAAAGTTGATGGTTCGAATTCAGGGAGCGGGGTAAGCTCCCGCTGTCAGCTCCAGCTTCTGCTCACCTAGCAGTTCAAAAACATGAAAATGTGAGTAGATCAATAGGTCTGGTGGGAAGGTAACAGCTCTCCATGTAGTCATGCCAATTGCCACATGACCTTGGAGGTGTCTGCGGACAATGCCGGCTCTTCGGCTTAGAAATGGAGATGAGCACCAACCCCCAGAGTCAGACACAACTGGACTTAACGTCATGGGAAAACTTTTACCTAAAGTTAAGGCCTAGCTATCGATCTCTCTGGAAACATCTTGTCTCTCTCCATGCTCACAAGAGAAGAACAAAATGGAAGACTCGGGCCCATTCTACACTGCGATATAAAATCCAGATTATCTGCTTTGAACTGGATTATATGCAGATGACACCTAATTAGGAGGGAGAGCTCATACTCCAGAGGACAGGATCAGAATTCAAAATGACTTTTAACAGATTACAGACTAGAGTGCCCAAAACTTAAAATGAATTTCAACAAGGACAAATGAAAGATACTACACTTAGGCAGAAAAAAAAAAATGAAAGGCAGAGCATTAATTGACAAAACGTGTTTCTTGCAGTGAGTTAAATAATAATAATAATAATAAATTTATTTTTATACCCCGCCCCATCTCCCCGAAGGGACTCAGGGCGTCTTACATGGGGCCTAGCCTGATAAAACAAATATCAGCAACACAACTATAAAACAGTTATACCAGTAAAACATCTATATCAATAAAACAATTGTTAAAATTGACAAGAAGCATACAAGAAACATACAATATTAAAACAGGAGACTAATTCATAGAATCCAAAATAATATTTCTGTCGATAGTCCTTAACCACACTGTTCTCTTTTGCAACTATAGGAAAAGTTGTCTTGCCTGCTGAACACTTTGAAGGATCTGGCCTCCCAGAATGCTTTCAGCCCATCATTGTTTGCTCAAGAAATGTGGAAAATGCAGGTCAGGCCTTAAAGAAAGAAACCAGCTCCGCAAGTGCTCCTCATTTGCTGTGTCATACTATGTCTTTGCGTCAATAATAATGGCAGCAACTATCTTTGCAAGATTCATGCTCTTACTGCAAACCCAATGTGCTTTGTCCTCAGAGCCCACTCACCCTGGACATGGCATGGCACCTCCACAGAGAAGGCCTCTTGAGCCTGGACGAGCTGCTGGAAAAGTAAATCCGGACTTTGCACATTGTGTGTGTTTTCATCTTGACATATAATTTGACAGGATTTTACCTGCAACCGTTTGGGTTTGGGAGACGAAGATAGAATCTCAGAGTTGGAAGAGATTTCCAAGACTCCTCAGTCCTACCCCCTTCTACCAGGCTGGAAGACACAATCAAAGCCCTCCCGACAGATGGCCATCCAGCTCCAGCTTAAAAACCTCCAGAGAAGAAGACTCCATCACAGATATTCCACTGTCAAACAGCTCTGACTATGATATTAATAATATAGTATATTGTATATACATATATAATATATTATATGATAATAATATTATGATGTAATACAATATAATAATACACTATTATAATTGTATATTATATATTACATGTAATATTACTAATAATATTGCAGTATAGGGGTATAGTACAATATACAGAAGAGTCTTACTTATCCAACACTTGCTTATACAACGTTCTGGATTATCCAACGCATTTTTGTAGTCAGTGTTTTTAATATATCGTGATATTTTGGTGCTAAATTCATAAATACAGTAATTACTACATAGCATTACTGCATATTGAACTACTTTTTCTGCCAAATTTGTTGTTTAACATGATGTTTTGGTGCTTCATTTGTAAAATCATAACCTAATTTGATGTTGAATAGGCTTTTCCTTAATGCCTCCTTATTATCCAACATATTCGCTTATTCAACATTCTGCCTGCCCGTTTATGTTGGATAAGTGAGACTCTACTGTGTGTATATATATATATATATATATATGTCTATAAATTTGCATTAAAATGTCAATTTCCCCTCTTAAAGGTGTATACTGGGACAGCTTTGTATCAATAATAGATAAGCGAGACTCTACTGTATATACATATAGTATTGATAATATTATAATGTAATACAATATCATTACTAATAAAAAAACAATATAATATAATTATATATTACATGTAATATTGCTAATAATATTGCAGTATAGGGGTATAGTACAATATAATAATATATAATGCTTATATTGTTTTATGCTAATAATATAATATATTGTATACATATAGTATTGATAATATTATAATGTAATACAATAATAATAATACACTATTATAATTGTATATTATAGATTACATGTAATATTGCTAATATTGCAGTATAGTGGTATGGTTCAATATAGTAATATATAATGCTAATATTGTGCTATGCTAATAATATAATATATTGTATGTACATATAAATTGTGAGCTGCCTTGAGTCCCCTTCGGGGTGAGAAGGACAGGATATAAATGTCGCAAATAAATAAATAATTGCCTTTTGGGGCTACAGAATCCTTCTGTTTAGGGGATACTGGGACATTTAGTTGAAAACGCAATTTACAAAAGAGAGTTTAGGTCAACTGCAGTGTTGTGTGTCTTCCTAGTAATCCAGACACGTCTGCGTTGGTGGATTGGCTGTGCCGTGGTCTTTGCCTTTTGTGCAGCGAAACAGAAAGCTCTTCCTTGGACTCAGAGCACCTGGGGAGCCTCCTGACAGGTAACATCAGGAGCCGAAAGCAACCCTGACCTTTGGGACACCCAGCCTTGGGGAGGAAGGTGGTAGCTTTGTCCATTGATGGTAGCTTTGCCCTTTGTCTTTAGGCCTGGCATCTGTCTTCCTTCGTCACGGATTTCCGAAGACGTCTGAGCCAGGAAAGAAGTCGCCAAGGCTGTCCAAAGTAAGGATGGAATGGGATGAATGAGGACCATTAATGCTTGTAAACACAGGCTTTCCTACCACTGTAGCAATGACTATGAATAGAATAAGGGCCTGTGAAGCAGGTTTTGGGTTCTGTCATTGAATTATTTCATTATTATTATTATTATTATTGACACAACGACGTTGTATGACACAGCAAACAAGATAGATATGCTGGGTTTCGTTTCACAAAATCACAAGTCGAACACTTCCCATGTGTCTAGGACTGTGTGATGTATTTTCGGATGATGCGAAAATATTAAATTAATAATAATAATAATAATAATTATTATTATTATTATCATCAGCATCATCATCTGAATTAATCTGTGAATTTTAATCTGCATTTCATCAGCGGATTTTAACTTGTATTTTAACTCTTGTTATATGTGTTTTGATGGAGTTTTATCTCTTGTTTTTATGTTGTTATACCCCACCTCAAGCTGTAGGGAGAGGCGGGTAATTCATTTATTATTATTATTATTATTATTATTATTATTATTATTATTATTATTATTATTCCTACTACTACTACATGGGTTAAAAATTCATTATTATTATTATTATTATCATCATCAGCATCATCATCTGAATTAATCTGTGAATTTTAATCTGCATTTCATCAGCGGATTTTAACTTGTATTTTAACTCTTGTTATATGTGTTTTGATAGAGTTTTATCTCTTGTTTTTATGTTGTTATACCCCACCTCAAACTGTAGGGAGAGGCGGGTAATTCATTTATTATTATTATTATTATTATTATTATTATTATTATTATTATTATTATTCCTACTACTACTACTACATGGGTTAAAAATTCATCATTATTATTTTTATTATTACTACTACTATTATTATCAGCTGAATTAATCTGTGAATTTTAATCTGCATTAAATTAGCTGATTTTAAGTTGTATTTTAACTCTTGTTATATGTGTTTTGATAGTGTTTTATCTCTTGTTTTAATGATAATGTACCCCACCTCGAACCGTAGGGAGAGGCGGGTAATGAATTCATTATTATTATTATTATTATTATTATTATTATCATCATCATTATTTGAATTAATCTGTGAATTTTAATCTGCATTTCATTAGCAGATTTTAACTTGTATTTTAACTCTTGTTATATGTGTTTTGATAGAGTTTTATCTCTTGTTTTTATGTTGTTATACTCCACCTCAAGCTGTAGGGAGAGGCGGGTAATTCATTTATTATTATTATTATTATTATTATTATTATTATTATTATTATTATTATTATATTATTCCTACTACTACTACTACATGGGTTAAAAATTCATCATTATTATTTTTATTATTACTACTACTATTATTATCAGCTGAATTAATCTGTGAATTTTAATCTGCATTAAATTAGCTGATTTTAAGTTGTATTTTAACTCTTGTTATATGTGTTTTGATAGTGTTTTATCTCTTGTTTTAATGATAATGTACCCCACCTCGAACCGTAGGGAGAGGCGGGTAATGAATTCATTATTATTATTATTATTATCATCATCATTATTTGAATTAATCTGTGAATTTTAATCTGCATTTCATTAGCAGATTTTAACTTGTATTTTAACTCTTGTTGTATGTGTTTTGATAGAGTTTTATCTCTTGTTTTTATGTTGTTGTACCCCACCTCAAGCTGTAGGGAGAGGCGGGTAATTCATTTATTATTATTATTACTACTACTATTATTATTATCATCTGAATTAATCTGTGAATTTTAACTTGCATTTCATTAGCAGATTTTAACTTATATTTTAATTTTTCTTATCTGTGTTTTGATAGTGTTTTATCTCATGTTTTAATGATAATGTACCCCCCCTGAAGCCGTAGAGAGAGGCGGTTAATAAATTCATTATTATTATTATTATCATCATCATCATCATCATCTGAATTAATCTGTGACTTTTAATCTGTATTTCATTGGTGGATTTCAACTTGCATTTCATTAGCAGATTTTAACTTATATTTTAATTTTTGTTATATGTGTTTTGATAGAGTTTTATCTCTTGTTTTAATGACGTTGCGCCCCACCTCAAGCCATGGAGAGAGGCGGTTAATAAATTCATTATTATTATTATTATTATTATTTGAATTAATCTGTGAATTTTAATCTGCATTTCATTAGCAGATTTTAACCCTTGTTGTATGTGTTTTGATAGTGTTTTATCTCTTGTTTTAATGATGATGTATCCAGCCTCGAGCCATAGGGAGGATCTGTTAAGTTAATGGCTGGCAGAGCAATGTGGCCTGTCATTCACTCGGAATGGCTTCAAAGTTAATGTCTGCCTTTTGTCTTCACAGATTTACTGTGCTGTCCTTGGGAGGATGCTGGCATGTAAGTTCTTTGGCATGGAAAGCAATTGCATTGGGATCTCAATTATAGTGGAGTTTGCTGACTGTGTATATAATTGTCGTGCTGTGTACATAATTAGCTTTTCAATTGCAACTATGTTTGTAGAGTAGAATTTAGGAGATGGAGCTGTAACACGGAGCGGGAGTAGTAGATCAGAGAAATGTTGTTTTGGATTACATCAACAACAATATGTCGTTATTATTATTATTATTATTGACACAAAGACACAGTATGACACAGCAAACGAGACCTATATGCTGGATTTCGTTATCACCAAATCACAACTTGAACACTTCCCAAGTGTTTAGGACTGTGTTTTTGTTGTTATTATTATTATTATTTGAAACATTTAATTTTGTGTGTTTTTTAAAAATTTGATACCACTGTATGCTTGTTTTATATCTGTGAGCCGCCCCGAGTCCCTCTGGGGAGATGGTGGTGGGGTATAAAAATAAAGTTGTTGTTGTTGTTGTTATTATTATTATTTATTTGAAACACAACAAGATGAGGCCACAGCAGACACTCTGCTGGCAGTTGTATTGGATCACACGTCGGACACTTCCCAAGTTTCTAGGGCTGTGTGATGACGTATTATTATTATTATTATTATCATTATTATTATTATTATTATTATTATTATTATTATTATTATTATTTACCCGTCTCTCCAGGCAGGACACAACATAGTCAAATACATCTATAAAATTGCATATTAAAACATAGTTTTATATATATATAGTATCAGAAGTGACTTGAGAAACTGCAAGTCGCTTCTGGTGTGAGAGAATTGGCTGTCTGCAAGGACGTTGCCCAGAGGATGCCTGGATGTTTGATGTTTTTACCATCATTGTGGGGGTTACTCTGGATTACAACAACAACACATTATTATTATTATTATTATTATTATTATTATTATTTTATGACACAGCAAACAAGATAGATATGCTGGATTTCGTACTGTGTCATTATTATTATTATTATTATTATTATTATTATTATTATTACTATTTTACCTGTCTCTCCTTTCGGCTCCAGGCAGGACACAGCATTGTCAAATACATCTATAAAATTATATATTAAAACATAGTAATATATATTATTATTATTTCGTGTCAGGAGCGACTTGAGAAACAGCAAGTCGCTTCTGGTGAGAGAGAATTGGCCGTCTGCAAGGACGTTGCCCAGAGGACGCCTAGATGTTTGATGTTTTTACCATCGTTGTGGGGGCTTCTCTGGATTACAACAATCCTGGATTACATCATCATCATAATCATCATCATTGTTGTTGTTGTTATTATTATTTATTTACCTGTCCTTTCGGCTCCAGGCAAGACACAGCATAATCAAATAGATATATAAAATTGCATATTAAAACATAGTAATTATACAGTAGAGTCTCACTTATCCAACACTCGCTTATCCAACATTCTGGATTATCCAACGCATTTTTGTAGTCAATGTTTTCAATATATCGTGATATTTTGGTGCTAAATTCGTAAATACAGTAATTACTATGTAGCATTACTGCGTATTGAACTACTTTTTCTGTCAAATGTGTTGTATAACATGATGTTCTGGTGCTTAATTTGTAAAATCATAACCTAATTTGATGTTTAATAGGCTTTTTCTTAATCTCTCCTTATTATCCAACATATTCACTTATCCAACGTTCTGTCGGCCCGTTTACGTTGGATAAGTGAGACTCTACTGTATTATTATTTCGTGTCAGGAGCGACTTGAGAAACAGCAAGTCGCTTCTGGTGAGAGAGAATTGGCTGTCTGCAAGGACGTTGCCCAGGGGACATTGCCCAGATGTTTTGGTGTTTTTACCATCCTGTGGGAGGCTTCTCTCATGTCCCCACACGGGGAGCTGGAGCTGACAGAGGGAGCTCATCTGCATCCTCTCTGGACTCGAATGAGCAACCTTCAGGTTAGCAGTCCTGCCGGCACAAGGGTTTAACCCATTGCGCCACTGGGTGCTCCAGTAAAATATATAAAAACATACATATTAAAATACCTGATACAAAAGTTATGAAAACTCTTAGAATCTACTTCCAGCCGTAGTTTTTCTCATGCGCTGCCATGTGGAAGCCTTCCTTGGAGATGGTGCCCCAGTGACATCTGGAGCATCCCTATCAGGACATGCTTTCCGTGTTGCTTAAATGGCACATCCCAAAGTGGTTCAAGGTCGGGGTTAATGCCTTCCCTGCCTCTGCCTTAATGGTTCCTTTTCCCTCCTTCTCATAATGAGGTCAGATTTTTAAAAGGATGAGCATCATTTTGCGACTGAATGCATATTTCCCCATTGGATTGTTTAACCTTTAAATATATAATGTTTATTTATTTTCGTTCATTCAAATATACATGCATTGCAAGTGTTTGCTGCATACAGTGCAATACTTTCATCTATTGGCCTTTCATAATCATTTCTCAGACAATATATTTTCAATAATTGTTTGTTTGTTTTGTGTTTTAGGGCTGCTTGATTCTGTGGCCAAAGAGAAGCAGGAAGGCTCTTCTTCCCTGAAGGCTGCAAAAAGCTGGTGAGCATCTCTACCTCACAACCTCTGAGGATGCCTGCCATAGATGTGGGTGAAACGTCAGGAGAGAATGCTTCTGGAACATGGCCATACAGCCCGGAAAACACACAACAAACCTGTGATCCTGGACATGAAAACCTTCAACAACACATATCTCCTTTTTCCGGAGAGATGTGTTGATGAAATGGGTTGCTGTGAGTTCTCCAGAAGCATTCTCTCCTGATGTTTTGCCCACATCTATGAATGGTGCAGCAGGCCAGCTTGATTAGCACTGAATAGCCTTGCAGCTTCAAAGCCTGGTTGCATCCTGCCTGGGGGAATCCTTTGCTGGGAGATGTTAGCTGGCCCTATTATTATTATTATTATTATTATTATTATTATTATTATTATTATTGACACAACGACGTTGTATGACATAGCAAACAAGATAGATATGCTGGATTTCGTATCACAAATTCACAAGTCAAACACTTTCCAAGCGTTTAGGACTTATTATTATTATTATTATTATTATTATTATTATTATTATTATTACAACATTTCTACCCCGCCCTTCTCACCCCTTAAGCAGGACTCAGGGCGGTTTACAAATATAAAACATATGTATAAAAAATTCCAGTTGCAATTCATTACAATTTAAATTAATTACATTAAAACATTCATAAAAATATACATTCAAGACACATTGAGTCCGATCTGCGTCTGTCATTATGTCTTAAAACATTATAATTATAATTGATGTTGCTTCTATCGCTCAAAAGCCTGATCCCACAACCAAGTTTTCACTTTTTTAAAAAAAAGATAGGAGGGAGGGTGCCTGTTGGATTTCATTTGGGAGGTTTCCTATGATTGTTTCCTATCTGGAATAACACCAACAAACCTCTGAGGATGCCTGCCAAAGATGTGGGCGAAACGTCAGGAGAGAATGCTTCTGCAATATGGTCATACAGTCTGGAAAACTCACAGCAACCCAGTGATTTTGGCCATGAAAGGCTTTGACAACACAATGGGATGAAATGATGAGCTGTATCAAAGCATTGTGCCAAACGATACCATAATGGTTCCAAATAAAGTTTTCTGTTGTGTTTGACATTTGCAATAAAGGGAAACCAATCACTATTAACATCCTGGAGTCCATTGTCTCCTCCGAAACGCTAATTTCTCCATAAATGTGATTTCTGCCCACCAGTTGCTTGTATCGATACTTTATGCCAAGCCTTCCATTGTTGACCCTTCAGCAATTTCAGAGATTGGGCATAAAGTAAACAGGAATCAGTTTAGCATGCCATCACTCAAAATGGCCGATGGGACTTCTATGCGCACGCGCACAGGACTCCCATCAGCCATATTTAAATATATTTATATATTTATGATATTTATCATATATATATATATATATATATATATATACAATTTAAAATAAATGTTTAGATATATATAGAGATATAGATATATATTTAAAGTGCCTATGACTCTCTCCCTTTGAAAACCCAGTGATAGAAAAAAAAACCAAGCCAAATCCCTTCTGCGCATGTGCAAAAAAACCCGGCTAGCAAAAATAAGGCCCGCTTCAGGGTAGCCAATGGGAGAGCGGCCCGTCCTTTAGCGCATGCGCTTTTGCTCTGAAGGCGGGCGGAGGAGCCGGAAAGCGCCTTCTCAGCCTGCTCTCATTCGGGTCCTCTCGGAGGCCGCTTCCGGTCCGCTGTCTTTTCCGGCCCGGGCTGGGTCTGAGGTGATGTCGCGCCGGGCTTTGAGGCGTCTGAGGGGGGGACAGGCCCGGTCCAATGCAGTACGTAGATTACGCCTTGGCGTCGGGCGCAGGCGAGGGGGGGCGCTGTGTGGAGTCCTTGGCAGCACCCCCGTTTTGCTCCGGTCACAGTGTTTGTCCAAATTGTCCTGGCGCCGGCAATGGAGGCCCTGAGTGCAGCGCATGCACACAACGGCACAGGACTGGCATGCCATCGCCTAAAATGGCCGATGGGGCTTCTTTGTCCTGGCGCCGGCAATGGAGGCCCTGAGTGCAGCGCATGCACAGGACTGGCATGCCATCACTCAAAATGGCCGATGGGACTTCTATGCGCACGCGCACAGGACTCCCATCAGCCATTTTGGCTGTTTTTGTGCAGGCATAGCCTCCAGCCACCCACCACGTGGAACAGCCAGCCAGGAGGTGATAGGGCCCGGCTGACTGATCGTAGCAGAGCAGCTTCTATCTTGCTGTTAAAACCATCTCACTTGTGCCTGCCTGCCCAGTCAGTGCCCACCTTCAGGTCAGTCAGCAGCAGCAGCAATGCAATGCATACAGTCATGATAAAAAAAAATTGTTTTTGAATATTTTTAATTGATGTTTTTTAATTTACAATTAAAAATAAAAGAAAAAACATGGAATTCGTGGTGGGGGAGGGGGGATTGGGTGAGGGGGAGAGGATCGGTATATTCCATTGGATCTTCGGTTCAATGAGTCTAGTCTCTTTGTGGAGCAAGTTGCTGGATGTAGAGGAGTAGTTGTTTTATTTTATTAGGGGGCAGATTGTGCCCCCCTTTTATGTTGCCTGGGTTGGCTATTTCTTATTTCAGTTATGGAGTTCCTTCAATCTGTGTCTGTCCTTTTCTTATATATTCCTGTTTCTTTGATTGGTTTTCCATTATGCTTCTTCATCAGGAAAGTCAGTCTGTCCATGTTCTTTATTTCCCATATCTTTGATTACCATTTTTTAAATGTTCCCTAACTGGCTGCTCTCCTCATCGCCACCATCCTGATTTACCTTGATTCAGACCGCTCCACATGGAGCTGGAGCTAATAGAGGGAGCTCATCCGTGCTCTCCCCAGGTTGGATTCGAACGGGCAAGTCATCAGTCCTGCTGGCACACTGTGCTATTGGGGGCTCCCACCTTCCCTATGATTAGTAGGTTAAAGAGCTGGGTCTGTTTAGCCTGCAGAAGAGAAGGTTGAGAGGAGACATGATCACCATGTTTAAATATCTAAAACAGGGGTCCCCAAACTAAGGCCCGGGGGCCAGATGCGGCCCTCCAAGGTCATTTACCTGGCCCCCACCCTCATTTATAATATAATATTTTTATATCAGTTTTAATAATATAATATATTGTATATACATATGATATTGATAATAATATTATCATTTTATACAATATAATACTAATAATAATACCATATAATAATATTAATTATATGTTATATATTACATATAATGTTACATATAGTGGTATAGTTCAATATAGTAATATATAATGCTAATATTGTGCTATGCTAATAATATAATATATTGTATGTACATAGAGCTGCTCTGAGTTCCCTTCAGGGTGAGAAGGGTGGGATATAAATGTAGTAAATAAATGTAGTAAATGAATAAATAAATAATTTTGGACTTCGGCTTGCCCAAAGTCTGAAATGACTTGAAGACACACAACAACAATAATCCTAATTAACCTGACTATCTCATTGGCCAGAAGCAGGCCCACACTTCCTATTGAAATCCTGACAGGTTTATGTTGGTTAAATTTATTTTCATTTTTAAATATTGTATTGGTCTTTCATTGTTATTGTTATTGTTTTGCACTACAAATAAGATATGTGCAGTGTGCATAGGAATTTGTTCGTTTTTTTTTTTTCAAATGATAATTCGGCCCCTCAACAGTCTGAAGGATCGTGGACCGGCCCTCTGCTTTAAAAGTTTGAGGACCCCTGATCTAAAAGGAGCAGGCTTGTTTTCTGCTGCCTTGGAGACTAGGACTCAATGGAGCAGTGGGTTCAAATTACAGAAAACATTAGGAAGAACTTACTGACTGTAAGAGCTGTTCAGCAGTGGAACTCACTGCCTCATAGTTCAGTAGAAGCTTCTCCTTTTAAGGTTTTTAAATAGAGGCTGGATGGCCATCTTTTGGGGGTGCTTTGATTGTGCTTTTCCTGTATGGCAGGGTTTGGGACTGGATGTCCCATATGATTCTATGATTAGCTGACTGGTTATTTCTGACCTCATCCTGAGTAATCCAGTTTATGTGGGTTGGGTGTCTCCATTAAACTGTTTTGGTCTATGAAAGGATGAACTAACTGGATTTCCTTTGTAATGATTTCATTTGGATGATTTCATTTGAGCAGAGCTACCTAAAGTGGGAGCCCTGATGGCGCAGTGTGTTAATGTGCTGAGCTGCTGAACTTGCGGACCAAAAGGTCCCAGGTTCAAATCCCGGGAGCGGAATGAGCGCCCACTGTTAGCCCCAGCTTCTGCCAACCTAGCAGTTTGAAAACACGCAAGTGTGAGTAGATCAATAGGTACCGCTCCAGCGGGAAGGTAACGGCGCTCCATGCAGTCATGCCGGCCACATGACCTTGGAGGTGTCTATGGACAACACCGGCTCTTCGGCTTAGAAATGGAGATGAGCACCAACCCCAAGAGTCGGTCACGTCAAGGGAAAACCTTTACCTTTACCTACCAAAAGTTCTGTGTTCATGCTAGGTGAAAGATTCTGTAAATTGTACGGAAGGTAACCTTGCCCAACTTTCATGATGGGCCTGAGGTTATTATGGAACTTTTCTCTATTGGATAGAAGGAATAATAAGCAGATATTGGCAAAATATTTAAGAGACATTTATTTATGGTAATTTCTTTATGACTGATCTACAAACCATCAGCTTTTTTTCCTTGTCAGAAGCGACTTGAGAACATACTGCAAGTTGCTTCTGGTGTCAGAGAATTGGCCATCTACAGAGATGTTGCCCAGGCGATGCCCAGATGTGTTACCATCCTACTGGGAGACTTCTCTCATGTCCCTACAAGCTAGAGCTGACGGACAGGAGCTCACCCTGTCTTGCAGATTCGAACTGGCAACCTTTAGGTCGGCAACCCAACCTTCAGTTCAACAGTTCAGCTGGCACAAGAGTTTAACCCGTTGTGCCACCATACCTCCTATCTTCAGGCCTTGGAAAGTTTCCAGGAAAAATAATGAGTACAGTAGAGTCTCACTTATCCAAGCTAATCCTTGGATAAGCGAATATCTTGGATAATAAGGAGGGATTAAGGAAAAGCCTATTAAACATCGAATTAGGTTATGATTTTACAAATTAAGCACCAAAACATCATGTTATACAACAAATTTGACAGAAAAAGTAGTTCAAAACGTAGTAATGTTATGTTGTAATTACTGTACTTACAAATTTAGCACCAAAATATCATGATATATTGAAAACATTGACTACAAAAATGGCTTGGATAATCCAGAGGCTTGGATAAGCGAGGCTTGGATAAGTGAGACTCTACTGTAATACTAAATGATAACATGAATCTGTCTAGAGGAGAGTGACTGAAATGATCAAGGCTTTGGAGAATAATCCCTATGAGGAGCAGTTTAAAGATCTGGGCATGTTTTGCATGTAGATGAGAAGGTTGAGAGGAGACTTGATGGCCATGTATAATAATGTGAGAGGAAGTCATAGGGAGGATGGACCAAGCTTGTTGCCTTCTGCCTTGGAGACTAGAACTTGGAAGAATGGCTTCAAACAAATAACCCACATTACGTGCTTTGAACTGGGATATATGGCAGTAAGGACTCAGACAATCCAGTTCAAAGCAGGTAATGTGGGTTATCCTGCCTTGATATCCTGAGTTATAGAGCTGTGTGGAAGGGCCCAAATTCTTTCTCCTTTCTCTGCCAAATAATGCTGGAAAGTGTCCAGAGGAGGGCCACATCTAAGGCAGGCATCCTCAGAGGTTGTGAGGTGTGTTGGAAACTAGGCAAGTGGGGTTTGTATATCTTTGTTGAGAGGTGTTAGCTGGCCCTGATTGTTTCATGTTTGGAATTCCCCTGTTTTTGAGTGTTCTTTTTTACTGTCCTTTTTTTTACTGTCCTTTTTTTAACTATTTATTTATTTATTTATTTCCCATACTTCTGTCCCGCCCTTCTCACCCGAAGAGGACTCAGGGTGGCCTCACAACTGGCAACAATTCAATGGCCGACATACAAATTCCAATAATATAATGACAATTAAACTCAAACATTAAAACAAAAACTACTAAAAACAACAATTACAACCACATAAGTTCAAAATCATAGTCCAGAATCAGTCCAGTGGTCAATACTTAAAAAGTCCTCAATTATTGCACTGCTAGGAATAATGCTCAATAACCATAACCATGTCTAGCAAGGCTATTCTATGCTAATCAAAGTGATCAACTGCAGTTATTCACACTTGGCCTTCATATTATCCAACATTTTTGCTTATCCAATGCTCTGCTGGCCCGTTCATGTGGTTTGGTGTGTGTGGGGGGGGGCACCAAAATTTCTATTTGCTTACACTTGAAAATTATCTTGGGCCGGCTCTGGGGGGGGAGTCCCGGGGCCAGGCGCTGCCGGAGGAAGAGGCCGATGGAGGACGAGGAGGAAGGAAGGAGCGCCGGGCGGAGGCGGAGGAGGAAAGGGCAGGAGCTCAGCAACCCCTTCGAACTGGTCAGGGCCTCACGCCTACTGTTTACTACTATTAATATTATTATTATTCTTTTATGTGTATCAATTGGTGGCATCAATAAGAGTCTAGTGTCCCGGCATCATCATCATAGCATAGGCCTGGGCCAACTTGGGCCCTCCAGGTGTTTTGGACTACAACTCCCACAATTCCTAACAGCCGGTAGGCTGTTAGGAATTGTGGGAGTTGAAGTCCAAAACACCTGGAGGGCCCAAGTTGGCCCAGGCCTGTCTTAAGCGATCCTTTTGCTGTTTTAGCAGCAAATTGACAGAAAAAGCAGTTCAATACACGGTAACGTTATCTAGTAATTACCGTATTTACAATCTAGCAATGTATTGAAGACGTTGACTACAAAAACATTGACTACTACCCTGTTTCCCCTAAAATAAGACATCACCAGAAAATAAGACCTAGTGGAGGTTTTGCTGAATTGCTAAATATAAGGCCTCCCCCAAAAGTAAGACCTAGCAAAGTTTTTGTTCAGAAGCATGCCCGCCGAACAGAACACTAGAGCATGCAGGATCAGTAAATGTACATACCATAAAGTGCTGTACATGGAAATATTGGTAGTAACAAGAAATTCTTGATAGGATTCACAGTTTGTCTGGTTATGCTGTTTTATGATGACAACTACTGTACAGTATATAATAAATGTTCATTTTTTTGTTCAACAATAAATGTGAATTCTTCTTCATGGAAAAATAAGACATCCCCTGAAAATAAGACCTAGAACATCTTTGGGAGAAAAAATTAATATAAGATACTGTCTTATTTTCGGGGAAACACGGTAAAAGGCAAACTGCATTGCATAATAGAGAACTATTATTTGGTGCAATAATAGGTATGAAAGATGTGTAACAGACTAATGGAACGGCCCGGGCTAAGCCTATGGTTCCCGTGATTTACCCTAATGTATGGAGTTAAATGTTTTAATTGCATTTTAATATTTTATTTTATTTAAATGGCTGTTTTTGTACTCTATTTTTTTGCCTCTGCTTTATTTATACAAGTACAGTTTATGCTTTAATGTCAGAAAAAGGTTGAGAAACCAGTCCTATGGGCTGAGCTGGACTAATTTTGTTTAATTTCTATAGATAACCAATGAAGAAATAGAGGATGATCTCACATCCAAAGAGGAGAAAGATGATTCCAGGCTGAAGGAGGAAAGTGACCGAAAGAACGAAGAGAGTCTGGAAAATGACCAGCAAAAAGGAGGAGCAGAGACCAAACAACTGGACCAAACGGTAAATGCCCCAGGATGCTGTGTTTGATGTCATTTAATAGATTTGTTTAATCATTTTATTGCTTTTAACTACTGTATATATTTAAAAATATTTTGTTTATTTCTATTTTAATATTTATTATGTGTTAGATGTTGATTCACATGTTGTTACAGCTTTTAGTGCTGGCCACTTTGATATGATAGAGAAAAAGTAGGGTAAAATAGAATAATAATAATAATAATAATAATAATAATAATAATAATAATAATAATGACGTATAATTGTGTGATAAGGTACTAAATGCCCCAGGATTTAAATACCACTTAAAAATGTGTAGTGCTCCTAGTCTGAGCCAAAAAATGAAGTACTAAGATTTCTGACCTTGTAAATGTTAATTTAAATATATAAATATAATATATATACATTTTAAATTATATATATATAAAACCAGTGTGTGTGTGTATATATATATATATATAATTTTTATGATAAATATTGTATATAAATTGTGTGGTAACTGGCCGGGACGGATCCTGCAAGGACATTGGCACCTAATGGTCAGCAACACCTGAGAAATAACACAACTTGGGCAAATGCCGTTGCATGCAATGAATTACCGTATTGACTCGATCCAAAAGACCTCTTTTCTTGTTAATTAGTTGCATAATTCTGGTGAAAGAAAACAGAGGGTAATTTCCACATTAAGGTTTGTTTTCTCTCATGATACCTGATTATTTGTTGTATAGCACTGACCATTTCAGAAATAGTTAGTTTTCTAAAGTAGAGCAAATCTACATGCGCATGAAAACCTGGGCTCACCATGAGTTGATTCCTGGCTGCTTTCATGAACTTCTTGTACTTCTGATAAATATACCAGATTAAACAGGCAAAGTCAGGGTATACTCCAAAGCTTTCTGGGAACTCCGGAGTATCCCACAACTTCAGGGCAGTATAGACAGCTGGATTGAATCTCATTTGGACCAGCCTGATGTTCAGATGGGACACTGACACCATAACTTTTGCCTGTGCTTATTAGAGTTAGAAAAAGGGGAGGGATTATTCTTGCAGATGGCAACAGCTCTATCAACAGAGAAACCCACATGACCAGAAAGAAGATGGGAAGCTTAGCCCTGACCTTCCTGGTTGTGTAGGCACATTTTGCTGATGTCAGAATTGGGCACCTGTGACAGCAATGAGCATGCATGGAACTCTGCAATTGGTTGGGGTGGGTGACATAGAAGGGGAGGTGATGGTCCAGCAAGGCCAGTGTGGTCTCAGCGGTTCAAATAGTCTGAAAGAGAATAAGGCTGAAATAACAGCTAGGATAAGGGAGAGGCGAATGACTGAAGTTTGTCTAACTACTCCGAACTCCAAAGTCAAAAGTGATCCCCTTCTCATATACACCAAGTATGCTTATGAAGAGAGTGGCAGAAATTTGTTTTGTACTCATTCTTTCACACATGTGCAACTTTAACATTTCTGATTTGATGTTACTGTAGTGCGATTTCTGAAAATAACAGAGTTTCCCCCCATTTTCTTTTACTACATGATCCTAGCCAATCATGCAGGTCATATTGCTGCTGCTGTTGTTTTTAACTTTTTTTATACCTTGCTTTTATCCTCAGGGGAACTTAAGGTGGCTAACAATTCCATGCTTTAGTCAAGTTTTAAAAAGTGCAATACAAAAGTTTTAAAAAACTCAATTTAATAGTAGGTAAAGGTAAAGGTTTCCCCTGACGTTAAGTCCAGTCATGACCGACTCTGGGGGTTGGTGCTCATCTCCATTTCTAAGCCGAAGAGCCGTTATTGTCCTTAGACACCTCCAAGGTCATGTGGCCAGCATGACTGCATGGAGCGCCGTTACCTTCCCGCCAGAGCAGTGCCTATTGATCTACTCACATTGGCATGTTTTTGAACTGCTAGGTTGGCAGAAGCTAGAGCAACAGCGGGTGCTCACTCCGCTCCCCGGATTTGAACCTGGGACCTTTTGGACCGCAAGTTCAGCAGCTCAGCGCTTTTACACATTGAGCCACCGGAGGCACCGGAGTACATTTTGTTAAAAACAGATTAAAACATAATACACTTAATGATGCTCCATGCAGTCATGCTGGCCACATGATCTTGGAGGCATCTACAGACAATGCCAGCTCTTTGGCTTAGAAATGGAGATGAGCACCAACCCCCAGAGTCGGACACGGCTAGATTTAATATCAGGGGACTTTTACCTTTACCTTTTACACTTAAAATAGCTTTTAAAACTCACTCCCCCCCCCCCACACACACACACACATACAATCCCAACCACAACCTCCCCAAAGCCTGCTGATATTGCAATAACATAACTGGGACAGGCAATCTTTTTAAGCTATGAGTACGTCTATGCAATAGTGTACACATTGCCTTGCCACAGAGGTTGTTATAATGCACATATAGCTGAATAATGGATGACAAAATGGGAATGGTAGTACATTTGATAGTACAGTGAGGCCACGTTACCTCTCCTCACTTCTCTTAACATTTTCTGCTGTCTCTCTTCCTACACAAAATAAATATAAGAGGGATGCAAAAATATTCAATATTGCTTCATTGTTTAAGTTCTGGATGATGATACACTTTTCAAAAGAAGTAAGAATGCTTTTTACTAGCTTTAAGTTGCTCTCTGAAACACATTTTATAAAGAAAATGTTATTTACCTGAAGTTCTATGCTATTCTATGCTATGGTATTCAGGCCCCAAAGGAAATCCTACAGAAAATCCTAAATCACTGGGTCCAGTGCAAGGCAACGAGGACTCCGTTCCCCTTTCTCCAACTTAGTCATAGAATTAGAAGGGCCCCCAAAGGTCATCTAGCCCAGCTCAGGATCTCCAAGCATCCCCAAATGTGTCGGACTACAGTTCCCATCTCCTGATATTGACACTCCCATCTCCGAGGGATTATTATTATTATATTCATTTATAACCTGTCATAGAATCATAGAATAGTAGAGTTGAAAGAGACCTCATGGGCCATCTAGTCCAACCCCCCGCTAAGACGCAGGAAATCTCATTCAAAGCACCCCCGACAGATGGCCATCCAGCCTCTGCTTAAAAGCCTCCAAAGAAGGAGCCTCCACCACAGTCCTTCTCCTACTAATGAAGCTATTGCCTCTGAAGGATTATTATTATTATTATTATTATTATTATTATTATTATTATTATTATATTCATGTATATCCTAGCCTTTTCCTAATAATAATATTCTCACCTTTGAAGGATGGTGATGATGATGATTTATTTACTTACCATATTTATATCCCGCCTTTCTCTATTATTATTATTATTATTATTATTATTTTCATGTATATCCTAGCCTTTTCCTAATAATAATATTCTCACCTTTGAAGAACGACGACGATTTATTTACCATATTTATATCCCACCTTTCTCTACCCCAAGGGGGCTCAATAATAATAATAATAATAATAATGTAATAATAATCATATTCATGTATATCCTACCCTTCTCCTAATACTAAGACTCTCACCTCCGAAGGATTATTATTATTATTATTATTATTATTATTATTATTTTAATAATTTTCATTATTATTATCTTCATTCCCATCATCCCCAGCACATTTGATGGGATAAGCCAGTTTTAATAATGATGATGATGATTATTATTATATTCATTCCCATCATCCCCAGCACATTTGAGGGGATAGGCCAGTTTTAATAATGATGATGATGATGATGATGATGATGATGATGATGATGATGACTATATTCATGTATATCCTACCCTTCTCCTAATACTAAGACTCTCACCTCCGAAGGATGATGATGATATTATTATTATATTAATAATTTTCATTATTATTCTTATCTTCATTCCCATCATCCCCAGCACATTTGAGGGGATAGGCCAGTTTTAATAATGATGATGATGATGATGGAGAGGTGGGTAAGAAATAAATAAATAAATAAATAAATAATAATAATAATAATAATAATAATTTTATTATGACACAGCAATTGGATAAATTCCTCTCCTTGTAATTAGGACTTTATTTTTCTTTTCTTTTTGTTGTGTCAACCTAGAGGCGTGGATGATGGGTTGTGTTGTCAAATTTCAAGGTTGGGGGGCCTGTAGTTTTGTTGTTTGGTCCGCTGCCCTGATGCCATTACTCTTTTATATATATAGATATAATCAATATTATTGTATTGTGTTATTATATTGTATTACATTACAATATTACTATCAATATTATATGTATATACATTAGATTATATTATTATAAATTATATTGTCCATTATATACAAAAAATACACACATATATACATATATACATATACATATACAGTAGAGTCTCACTTATCCAACGTTCTGGATTATCCAACGCATTTTTGTAGTCAATGTTTTCAATATATCATGATATTTTGGTGCTAAATTCATAAATACAGTAATTACTACATAGCATTACTGCGTATTGAACTACTTTTTATGCCAAATTTGTTGTCTAACATGATGTTTTGGTGCTTAATTTGTTAAATCATAACCTAATTTGATGTTTAATAGGCTTTTCCTTAATGCCTCCTTATTATCCAACATATTCGCTTATCCAACATTCTGCCGGCCCGTTTATGTTGGATGAGCGAGACTCTACTGTATTATAAATTATATTGTCCATTATATACAAAATAATACACACACACACACACACACACACACACACACATATATATATATATATATATATATATATATATATATATATATAAAATTTTCAGCATAGCATGTTATGGGTCTTAAGGCTGGAAATAAATCAGATTGGTAAAAAAAAAATGCAATTACTGTATTATTCTACTCATTATTTCCTCTGGAAAGCTGTGTGAATTTTCAAAAATGTTGCCATGTGTTGTCAAAGGCTTTCATAGGTGGGTTGTTGTGAGTTTCTGGGCTGCCACCTCAAAAAGCAGGGCCAGCTAACACCTCGAAACACAGGATTCCCCCAGGCAGGAAGCAGCCAGGCCTTGAAACTGCAGGCCATTCAATGCTAATCAAGGTGGCAAATAACAGCATTCACATTT